>NW_019213212.1:0-168397 GCF_002532875.2 Varroa jacobsoni | reverse complement strand
GTTGCAGCACTCACACCTGGAGAACTGTAAGGGCCGTGCAGCTTAAGGGGACAGACAAGATGAAGATAGTGTCGCGCGGTCATAGTGATGACTGAGTGACGCCAAAGCTGGCGGTATACGTTAAATAACGATAAACAGATATAACCGCAATACTAACAGCCAGCTGGCCTGCTAGCTAGCTAGTCTTCGCTGAGAAACACCCCAGACCAGTCAGTTAGTCCATTTGAATATGAGCCGGAGTGAGCGCTTTAATAGTGACCTGTAGAAAAAAGTCACCACCCAGCGTGTCGTGAGGCATTGTTGTGCTCTATCGCGAAGGTACGCGTGAAGTTATCGCGTCGAAGTAAAGTGTTCAACTTTGGAATATTGGTGCTCTTTTTAGAGAATGTGCATGTTGTGGTGTGGAACGAACAGATTTTTGACCGTATTACCATTTTCATAGCTTGTCACGGGGCGTGACAGAGATAAACTGTGTAGTTCGTCTATCGACCTTCCCTGCGTTTCTCATAGCTGTCGTTTACAGGTCTGGAAAGGTTCGTGGAGATTGTATGAACACAGCTCAGAAAAGACAAGCATGTAGGTAACCTATCATTAGTTTAGTTGGGACACATTGTCGACAGAAAACAGACAACTAAATGAATATTTATTTCGTAAATTATGCAGATCCCCATCCGACACCCTCAGCAAAGGGCAACTAACTTTCATTATAATTTATTGAAGTTTTCTTATTTGGCCGGTACTCGTAACAACATACAATAGATCATAAGCCATCGAAATATCTCTACATAACATTGTCAATGTTATGCACGGGGTTCTACAATCCTACAGTAGGGTCTTACAGGCAGAAGTTGCTTACCAATTCTTCCTGTGGGACAACGATGCCTCGCGCATGAGACCTGTGTTTTTCGAGTGTAGTATCAAGCTGGCCCAAGAGGAGGCGGCGGGCTATGAACAGTATTTTCGACTTTTGTTGGGGTAATTGTGACTCCTTTTTTTTGTGCGCCCACTTATACGCGCTGTTGCTGCAACTAACGCCTGTTTCACGGAAGTCGACAATTCCAGTCTTTTACCACCAATAACGACGTGTCACTATCAGTACGATGTTACATCAACGCAGAGTCGATCCCTTGATTGATACATTTCCTGTGATAACGATAAGAATTATGTGACGAACATGTGTCGCAGCTCAATCAATGACACAAAGAAATAATACAGCGAGAGGTCTGTGGCCCTGTTCAGTCGAAAAAAAGGAGTCGAAGAGGGGGATGAAGTTAGAAGGGTCTGACGATCAGTGCTTTTCTGTTGTCTCCCATACAGGTAAGTGCTGCAACAGTTGTGTAAAATAGTAGTTATTTAACGGGCTGTGAAACTGCCTTATCGGGCGCAAATACACCGTCGTTGCGAACGTGCTGATCTCCGGTAACGCTAGTAGTCCTATGAAAGTCTCGGACGAATTAAGGGTACATATGTACGTATGTCAGCCGGCTGAATGCACACCATTTTTAGCTACAATAGCAATTGCCCCCATGAATATAAGCGGTTTCTTTAAAGAGGACAAAGTTCATGTTCGAATAGGTGCCGATCAGCAAACGGGTGAACGAGGTGTGAGCGACAGCGTTCGGATGAGACAGCAGGAAAATGCTTAATGTCGGTGGTATCGCTTGTGGTTACCTTTCCTTCGAAACGATTTGTCCTTTAACAGCCCCTTATTGAGAGAGAATGTGTTTGACCAAGTTTGAGAGAGCCTATTGTACTCCGCGTCGCGCTCTCTTTCTTATCGCCACCGGTGCCGCGACGAGCGTGTTGATGCAATTCGAGTTCGTCGTCGCCGTCGTCGCCACTGTCCCCGAGAGCATAGGCCCCCATTGAGCTAAAACTCCATCTAAATTAACGAAAGGTTGCCCGATGCCACGAAATGCTACAGAAGAAATTGATTAGACTTAGGCTGCATGGATGGATGTCAAGGGAAAATTTAATTAATTGTTTTGAACAGTGTGGTTTAAATCATATTGTATAGAACGACAACAGATTCCTTACAAGTGCACAAATAGAGAACTAAGCTTGTCGCTGCTAAATTCGCTACGGAGAAAGACCAAGCGTTTGTCTTGCCCTTTCTAGGAAAACGTCTTGCCTTTAACTACTACATGCTAGCAGAACTAGTTGAAATAATTAGCTCGTATTGAAATGGTTTCTTGCCCTGTGATCTGATAAACAAATGCCCCTATATGATCACTACTTCTCTTCTGCCTGCTTTGCTACAAAGGCGAACATTCAAAACTGAATGCTCCATGTGCTACGTTTTCACATAGAATAAACATCTACGCTGTTTTTATTCTGGACTAACTTAACAATTATCTGCCGATACTTGATACCTAAGTTTGTTCTCCTCTGTCTGATGTTACCTACAGCTGTCTCCTGTTGGCGTAATTGTAATGTCATTTTACAAGCTACCCGTCTAAAAACCTGAACTGTTTGATCCTAGCTATCGCCATGATGGGCCTTATCTTTGGCACCCATAATTGACCGTTGTCCATCATTTGCCACCATGTCAAGATGACGTGGATTGTTCTTTGTACACCGCCTTCATCATTAGACAATTTCTGAAAAATAGATATAGACGATCTCGCACACAAAAATAATAAACACTTAACAGATTCATGTTCGGGGCATAAATCTACGTACTGGCATAGTCTTTGCGTAGCAGCAACAACGGACGTAGCGGCATATGCGAAAGCACAAAAATAATTTTTGTTCAAAAACTGAGTGGACTAGACAGAAATACCAGACTTTTTCAAATAAGTACACCTCTGTGCATGCTGTTACTGTTCGAGCTTGGCCAGATGCGATGTACGTATAGATATATATTAACTAATACGAAATCCACTACAAACATGTACATGCACACAGTTCTATGTATGTTCCGCCGCACGTCGAGGTGATTCGTTCTGTTGGCTGTTGAGGGTTTTCTGTTCCTTGATCGCCTGTACTGCTCATAGTCAGATATAGCTAGTCTTGATTTGCGCTGTGTTGTCTTTCGGGTGTGATGATATATAGGTGTGACGAAAACAACGAAGAGAAGCAAGCCGGTCTCTGATCGATAAAATCAAAAAGAACTGCTTTAAGTGAATGACTAATTATGTCACTGGCAGCGATTGAATTACTTTTCATTTGGCTGGCAGTTCAATATACTCATACTACTACACGGTTGGCGGTAATCGTTGCTTGCTCATTATCTGTTTCGATATGATCGATAAGGTCACTGATATAGGCGTTGCCATTCCGTTCTGACTTTTCAAAATTCCACATACACCCATTAATCTATGCATAAAAATAATACTAATAATATCCAATGGGAATATAGTTACATGCAACGCCAATGTCGTATTAGCGATACGGACAGAATTTGAACGCACAGGGCATCGAGGTGTTAGCAAAGTGTGTTTAATATACGTAAAAAATGCCAATCATCAAAACACTGATCGCATATAGGCAGCCGTAAACTACAGATACGAAATCTACAAAGGCTCATTAATTGTCGTTCGTCCGCCTATTACGTGTTCTTACAAGCACAAGCAAGTTTTTTCAACGTTAACTACGAAATTTTCTGTGCGCTTTCACTTGGCTAATAGTAACAGTAGCGTCACTAGCAACAGAAAGGACTGCCAATAGCTTGGCAGGCCTCACACGACACGATGTAATCAGCGCGGCAAACCAGCAGCTTACCGCGGCCCGAAAAGGTATAACGTGGCATGGATCATCTGCGCAAACGCCGTTCTGGACGCAAGTTCCGAACGCATACGTTGTTTCAAGTTGTCGCTCTTTCGCTGCCAAATACAGCTGATGGAATCCAGTCGTGACTGGACCTTTCAGCTAAAATTAGAAAAATCATTTTTGGAGTTTTTCTCTCGTCGTTCGTATTTAAATCTCTCTTAAACGCACGCGAACACGACCTGAGTAACACGTTCTTCGATCTTGTTCCATCTGCTTCTCGTCTGCTTCCTTCAACCGACGAAAAATGTTCGCGTCAAATAGTAGTAGCTGGCTATGGCGGAAACGTTTCATCTCGAGACGTTTCCGCCATGCGGAAAAATTGCAAGTGGAGAACGTAACGAAAAGTGGTAGGCGGAGAATAGGATGAAAGGACAGGTAGAACAGCAGTTTCTGTAAGAGCAAAGTATTACAGAGTATCAACATTTTTTGAGACATAAGTGAGGTTTTTCCTTGCCGTTGATGTTTCTAAGATCGATCGAAGCCAGCGGCATATTGGGAAAGTAACGATAATAACGAAATAAGCTTGTGCTTAATAAGTGAAGTCCGTGCACATTACCGAGACCTTTGTTGTACGATATAACCATATTAGATATTATACGATATGGTAAATTTTGCAGGCGTTACTGGTTGGGTTATATTTAAGAAAACTTTCAGCTATGACTAGCACAGCTAAGTCTAGGTAAAAGACAGATAGTGAAGAATCTGTAAGTATTTTAGCTTGCCATCGTTCGCTATTACCGCTATTCTTCCACCTAGAGAAAAACATTTCCACAATAGAAATAGATTTTAAATAGCGGATATCATCTAATAAGTATTATCAACTCGTTCGATTTCGGTTATACACACTTTATACGAATCAGTGGGCTCGTGGTGGTCTGTAGTGAAATATTATGACTTTACAATACCAGTTGTTATTATGACGAATTCTGTAAATTATTTTACAGATGCATTGAGCTACTTGACTGACACTCACTTATATCGCACTGAGCGTAATGTCTTGAACAACGGCTCTGCCAATAAAATCCGTATTTTAGCATACTATTATTATTTCTAAATAAAAACTCAATTAATGTAATAAATAAATCTGAGGATATGCCGAGCTAAAAGAACGGCGGGCTATGTCGATCTTTTTTTATTAGGCGAAACATTTCCCTTTGAATTAGAGAGAGATTCCTAGTGTTACGACGAGCCTGTTTTGCGTCCGGTTTTTTGGGGACCTGGCTTCCCCGGGCATATAGCGATGCAGGATGAGGAGTAATCCTTGATTCGTTCGAAAGTGGTAATTTACACTGCGTATACATATACATATGTGTGTTGTATCTACTGTCCGGGAATGTGACCATATTAGAAAGGCTGTGACGAATCAGCCTACCCAGTCTCTTTCCAGTCGACACCTTGTTCCGCGACCCTGGCGACTCTGACGATAAACACCAATAGGCTGGTTACTAGCGTCATCGCTACCAGTTTCACCTCTATGAAATCCCTCATGTCTTTGATCGTTGATTTCCAGTAAATTCGAAATCGAGAAATGAACTGAGAGACCTGAAGGAGATGCAACGAGGTAGTGAAAACCGAATTAAGGCTACGAAAAAAGATAATAGCAAGCGGTATATCGTCGCTGGTCGCCCTCCGATATTGTCTCGAGGAGAACTGTTCAGCCATTTGAAGCGCTTGATTAGCAAATACTAACCGAAAGAAACCGTACTAATTTCAACAGCAGCCATTGTAGAGCTCCTTAAAGCCCGAATGATTAATGGTGAAAAGAAGCGAAGGTAGTAGTTGGCTCCATATTGGCAATGCTTTATCGGTTAACAATACCTCACGATGGAGAAGGCGCTTGTATGCCTTTTATTGACGTGTACGTTTGCAAATTTGACATGTACGAGTAACATAAAAAATTAGCCATATCTGTAATACCTCTACCGGACGATAGTTGTTAACAATGTTATTATTTGTTCTAGTTAGTTGACAGGAACGCCCTCTTAGTGAGAAAACTAGTTGTTTAACTAGTAACCCATATGATATACCATGGAAAGGGCCCCTTGTACATAGGAATCAAAAGGCTCATCATGCCAATGCTCAGAAGACGAATATGCCCATTGATGATTTTTTTTTGTAATCAACTTTTATCCTATGTCTATATGGATATGCTAAGAACTAACCTTTCTTTAGAAAGGTATCTACCAAATACATCAGCAGCTATTTGCTTTACCTTTTCGCTTACCAGTAATATTGGGTATCCGACGTTAAGAGCGTCGGCATTTTCTCTATTTATTCGTTATCACTAACGATAACACACTAGAATCAATATAAAATAGATACTTACATTGAAATAGAAACGATGAGTTCTGCGATATTTTTTGCATAAGGTATCGGAATGAAGCTTTCCTTCGACAGCCATCGCTCCTTAAACTGTTCCACTAATTCTGCTCTACTATGCTATAATACGATACAGAGCCATTAGCACAGTTAAGTTGATTTATCAAGTTAACTTACTTAGTTTGCAGATGGCCACCTAAAAGCACGCTGTCTAAACAACCGAATTAGGACACATAAGAAGGTGCCAACGATGACCGATTTCTCTCTATCTAGCTAATGCGTTGCAATTTTCGCCTTCCAGGTAATTTTATCTCTCGTAATTGAATCCACTGTGGATCAGGAAAAGGAAAAATACCTGACGAAGGCACAGGCGACTGCTAAGCATTTGAACATAATCCGGTCACGGACGCTTTTTCAGTATCGTAGTAATTTTCAATGAGCATTTTCCTACAGCGTGACAATTTCTTTATGTTTACTAAACTCAATGTATGTTACTAAACTCAATGATACCCATCATAAGGAATTAAATTCTATTAACAACATCAGTAATGTTCTTAGACTGACGAAAACGTCCGGTAATATCAGTATCTATGCTTATATTACGAGTGGGCGAAAGTGTAGGAAAGAGAGCGGTCAAATTCAAAACAGTTTTTCTGCTTTCAAGAAATGTCTGTTTTTTCTTTTCTCTTTAACAGAATAGAGTGAATGAATCAAAACGTTTTTTTGTTTAGCTTTTTGGTTCTTTTAACTGTCCTTTATTTGCCATTATTAAACAAAGAGAACCTGTTATTATTTGGTCGATGCTCATCGTCGCCACTAAATTTCATATTTAATATGAGGATCATTCGTCCGTTTGTATTATAAATGTACTCGATGGCACCAGAACCTGTACATTCTGAGCCGCTTGACTGCGCATGGCACTTCGTCAAGGCACCCACTCAAGCAACTAATATATAAATACATGTGTCTAATTTATAGACCTGTTAGTTGTGATGACCGTACCGATGCACAATAGAATACGTAGTACAAGGGCGTTCCCAAGTTATGGGATGTATGGAAATTAGGCCGGTCGATGATAGCCAGATATATTTAAGGTTGTTCGTCAATAAAAGAGGCTCATTCGTTCAAAAACCTAATGAATAAATGAATTCTATGTCATCTATAGGGCATGATTTTCTACACTGATTATAGCCGTGACAGATGGAAGCGTTCTACATGTCACACGTTAATCGGATACATGTGTTTCGTCAATACGAGTAAGTGAAACATCAATATGAGAAACTGGCCTCCGAATAGTCAGGTCTCTACAAATACAATTCACATGGCCGGCATGCGCTACCTAGCCCGTGTCACAAGCTGATCTTTGTAGTAGACCCAATGCCTCTGAGTTTGCTTTTGCCACAGAAGATTTTGCCTCGACGGCAAGTTGGAAGAAAAACGGGCAGGGAAGGAGACGTATTTAATGTCGAATTGGTTAGCTTTGCATTGAACCGCGCGATGGTTTTACCATTACACCTAAGGAACTACATTAGTCGACTGACGCTGGGACAGATAGGATGCAAAGGTTCCTGCTTTTGCGGCTATTGGCACGACGAGACCGACCAGTACGTTGAGAACGTCAACCCGCCACCTCAGCGGTTCTGAGAAAGGGAAATAGTTAGTTTTGCGAATAAACCGCATGCGAAAGGTGCCAGCCTGTTCAGTAGATAGTGGAGCAGATGCCTGGGGCATATCCGTTCGTTTTAACTGGTGTATGCTCCGATGGTCCGAGTACTGAAGGAGCAGTTAGCAGAGCCACACGCTGCTTATCCTCTATACCAGAGACGGTTTCTAGTCCTAGTCGGCTTCGCGCGTGCATGGGCTGTTCGGGTCCTCCATGAATAGCCAGCACAGCAGACCAGGTCGACTAATGGATGCTATATAGAGACAGCAGCAACAACAGGAGTCAGAGCGCATGCTCTAGATGATGATATATATACACGTAAAGGACTCACTGCTCATTGTAATTTCTGTCCCGTAGATAGTGACGGACCTGTTTTGACATCGCAGGAACTATTCCGGGAACGTATGGTAAGTCTGGATGCGATCACCCATTAAACACTGCTAATTAATGGCGCTAGATCTAAATTGGCTTATAACAGCGCGTGTAGGATTGTGACGTAGTGTTCTCTGAATAGTCGACAGAGATTGCGAAAAGAAAAAGCCTTTAAGCGCACACAAATCTAGCAGAAAGAGGCATACGCGTACAAATTAGTGGGTGACATATCGAAACGGTCAGTTAAAATACCCGGGTCACTGACCACTGTAGTCATTTTCGGATGACAAGTGAATGTAAATAAAAATTAGATTGAACGTCGATCTACAGAATCAGCGCGAGCCTATTTGAATGTCGGTCAGTCGATATAAGCAGCTGAAATTCGGAACGTACACCCGCTAAAAGCAAGGTAATCACGAAATTTTTATATACACCAAATCGCACGAGGTGAACCACGATCAGTAGCTGACGTATGTGTAGTGCTAACTTGTGATTGGTACATTTGCAATTAGATGATTTTTTTTAATAGACCTCTCAAAATCTTTCTTAACCTGTGCTAAAGTTAAACAGTACATTTAAATACAATTCGTTTGGCTTTTATCTGATTTCTAGCCGCTAGGTATGGTCGAGTGGTTTATAAGGTAAGGTCGAAACTAAATTATGTGCTTCTAGTCTGCCAGGTAACCAACTGAGGTCGTCGATTTAAACGGACAAAGCTTCAATGTTTGTAGATAACCAAAACACCGGTCCCCTACATCGCTATTGTTGAATGTTCTACGGACACTCAACAATGACCGATTATCTCTCAGTCCTATGAATTGTGAACGTGTTTAGAATTTAAGGGATGTTGATATAAGATCATCGTTTGCCTCTACCCGTACACAGTATGACCATCTCTATTTGGTTTATCACTGAAACGGTTAAATTTTCTGATGGCGTCTTACACACGAACTGTTGTTGTAATGGTAAATAATAAAAGCTAGCTTATAAAAGGTGCACGGCTGTCACATTGGCACGATTACGGATGAAGCTGTAATTTTTTCTGTAAAGCTAGCGAAAAGAGTTTCTTTAATTAGCGCAGTTTAGATATGCTTACGATCCATTCCTATTTTTTTTAACATATCGAACAAGCGAATCCGTATCTCCATTTTTCGTGCTTCTGTGTTTGTTGTGAAACGGTTTGCCTAGTCTTCTAGCAGCTACATCTTACGTATCTTAGCGTATATAGATTCAATTTGAGAATTTATAGTGATAATTCATAGTAATCATAATATACATCAGTTGTTTTCGATGAAAATATAAGTCCAATGCAGGTCACGAGCAGCACACATGGGATTGGTATTCATTTCGCTTCAGGTATTTGGGATTTGCCTCTCCACTAGATCGTTCTTTAATTCTTTGTATCGTGCCATGTCTACCTGTGGAGATGCGTTTGTTTTGCTATGTATACCGCACGTGCCGTCCAACTGTAAGATGGGGCATCGAAAAGCCGAGGCAACTGCGTTCGGTATCGGGGAAGGTCAGTGTGTATGTCTGTGCATGTAATCGGAGAAAAACGATCAATATTGTGATGATAATGATGATAGATTCATATTACGAGAAGACGGAATCGTCATCAAATGCGTTCCCGTACGCATCAGCGGGACCATCGTGGCCACCATCCGTCGACAGCAGTATACTTCACGAGGCACAGTGTACCTTTATTGTTGGAGCAAAACTGCCTAAAATGACGCGGCTGTAATATTATTACTGGTTTACTTATCAATATAGCAAGATTGTCGTGACGACCGTTGTCCTGTTCGCGGTGCCTATCATTGATCCTCATGTGATAGGATTAATGTAGTTGGCATTAGACTAGATCCGACGAATTGCCTCTCTGTCTGTCCTGCGTCAAACGATTCCAGTCTGCATGGCTAAGACTCGAGCTGGTGGAAGTGTGCTAGTCTACGATTATAATTTCCAGCTTTGTGTCAACAACGAATGAAAATATAGGCCTAGTGAGGAATTATGTAGTGCAGGTGCACAGTGGGTCTGTACTGATGTCAGGTTATCGTGTTTGGTATTAACCGATCGAAGATAGCTCTCGTGATTGCGATTGAGCAGGCGATTGCGGGTTGCTGCAATGAGCACGATTTGCCTGCAGTTTGTCTACAAACGCAAGGAGTTAAATAGCACGTCTGATTAGCATTAATCAATAATAATTAAATAGTATGCAACTAGCTGCTGAACAGGCTTCAGTCAATATATAGGACCTTGCCTCGCAAGCTCCTTATCGAAACGGCAGCATCGATTGCAGTCGTACATCAGCCCTATTTTTCAAGAATCCCTGTTATTATTTATTGGACATTTCTCCTCCATAAGACTGTGAAATTGTTTATTTAGTTGGCCAACTCTGCTTACCAACTTCACAAAATGCATTTAGAAAAAAAACAGGACGACAGGCAAAGGTTTACAACATACTCGAACAAAATCAGAAATCGCAGCTATTTCAGGACAGTAAGTATCGATAAAAACCATTCGAATGAAAGAAGCTGCCCTCTGCGCGACCTGATGGTGGGATTGAGGCCGCCAACAGCGGTAAACGGGACTATGGTGTTTACGTCCCTTTGCCAAATAGAATGCTCCGTTGCGTGTCGACGGAAATATGCTATTTATAGTATAGCAGGCTGCTGCGTCGACGACTGGGATGTGGGCGCTGATGGGTGGTGCGCAACCCATTTACGACGTTGAGACCTATTGAGGGATACTTACTTTGATAAGTTCGGACGGAATGATGGAGGTCGGACATTAGCGACGACTTAGCAAGTTAAGGAGCCCCGCCCTTTGAGGCCTTAAAAGAGCAACTTTGTTGTTATAGGCGGCGTTTAGAGAGTTACTTCGTTTAGCTTTGCCGGTCACATAAACCTCATACTCATCCTGCGTGAGATGAGAATAGCGCCTCATCGTTGTACTTTCGTAGGTATATCTTTGAACCTTCGATATTCCTAAAGCAATTCGCGAATACATATTCGTAAAGGGCAGCATCGCTAAGAAATGCCAGCGACAGATATTCTGGAGTAAGCGTAAGTAATTTTTATCTGCATATACACGCGTAGAGACTTAGGCAATTAACTCTTTAAAAAGATAATCAACAACTTTAGGTAACCTTGTTTAGTAGAACTTAGGGGTTGTAAAACTTAGGGGTGAGGTATATAAAAGCACCAGAAGTACAACTATTTGTGTAGTTTGATCGGCCTCACAGGGTCCAGCATGAGCCGGCCGGTCTGGTCAACAAAGACCCAAAAATTGTTGCTTAGAGCGGATAATTAGTAATTTTCTTGTAGATCAAAAGAAATCATAAGCTTGGGCACACGGATCGCTTAATATTTCGACGTGCCTATGATTTCCACAGGTGCCGTAATATGGAGAAGGGCTTACTGCTTACCAGTCTATATAACGATTATTTTTCTGAATAGAGTCATTCTTCCAGTGGTTGACATCCCCGAGATAATGTGTAACACTTTATATGGGTCTTTTAACTAGCAACGCCGCGTAGTCGAGTTATGTTTAGCTCCTTTATCGTTTTGACATATGTCAAATTGAGTCGTGCAATTGTGTAATTTAAATTTTTCAATGTTTGCGTAATCGCAAGCTGCACTGCTATATCCGTATTTTTATGCTAGAAGACCGGTAAATGCAATTCAATTTCTTTTCAAACAACCGAAAGCCGACGAAGAGTCGTTTATCAGTAACTGGACCCACGAAGCTGCGTGGAGGTTTTTCATTTCCTTCTTTCTCTTTACTGGAATCATTCAACAACAATTTGATTCCTAAGTAAACACTACCACCCCCCGGCCTACGGCAAATGGCCATGAGCGTAATGATTCGAAGGTGGACGCAACTCAGGTGCTTAGCGCCTTCGGCACAATGTCTTGGTGTGTGAGCTTATGAGTGTGCGCTATTGAATGTAACCGTTACTTTACAACCGTCACCCATCAGCGCTGCGGCTGCTGTCTGCTTTTATTGTCGTTATTGTTATTATTATTGTTGTCAACTGTGCGCAGGTGATTGCGTATCATGTCTCGGGCGCCGGTGCAGCCATATTCACGCAACGATCATATATTCGCACAGGCATTCATGTGGTCACTTTCCCCTTCTTAAATGCGGTTCGTCGGCGTGTCGAAGTTCCGTCTTCGCTGTTCGCTTTCGGCTGTTTAGTATTTAGTGTCTATTTATTGCCTGAATGATCATAACACTGCCTTTCTCGTGGTACCGTGCTTTCTTCCTGCCATGTAGATTTGTCCATACATCTTCGTTGCATGCATACTGTGGCGTCGTCAACGCACCTAGGCATCCAGCCGCACGTATGATGACAGTGACGATTAATATTGGCTTCAGGAAGAAACACTGATCGCATCTAGCCATTTAGAGTATATTCATAGAAATGATGTTCTAAGCAATGAAGATTACTGGTCCGGTCACGCACGATCGAAAGTAATTCGCTTTAGCGATGCGGATGGCGGTGATGTTCGACCAGTTCTTCGGCCTTCTGTTTTCTTCCTAAATCCTTGTTAAATCACTTCTTAGTTGCTTGAACTCGTCCCAAATGTTCGCGCAGGCATAGATACTTGTGACTGGCAACTTTTACGTTTTGGTCTTTTCGAAATAGAAGTGAAATGCGACAAGAGATAAAGCGAAACTTGAACCCCAGCAACGACGCAAATGTGTTAAGTTGGGGGTAACACATTTTTTCATTATAGCTGCTTGTCGTAAGTTGATCGTCAAAAGTTGGATGCATTTTGCCAAATGTCTAGACTGAGGCTAGAACACGTGTCGTGCCATCTGTATTTTGCCAAGTCTGGTGGTTGGGGATTTGAGGCGAAGTGCAGACACAAGTTCTGGTCACTTCTGTTTTTGTTGACTTACCGTATTGAATTACCGTATCCATTGACGTCTAGTGGCTGTGACAGTAGATATGAAAAGTTCCCAAGACATTTTTGTCGCTATGACGTTATGGCGGCCATTTGCGTGGCTGTTAGAAAAGCCCTTCGTTTAGATAGATATATATCACACCTATTAGACCGTTAGACTGATTTGCCTTTGTGAAAACTGCGTCCATGTGTGTTTATCTTAGGTCTATCTGTAGGTTGTTAATACCTTTTGCATTGCATGCATTTGTTCGTATTGTCATCAATAATGAGTACTGCAGAGACCACATCAGAGTTTGATAACGGATGATCTGGGCTATCTGGAGAATGTACTAAAATTTCCCATTCAAGTCGTCTCAATTTTTGCAAATGCTATATGTAGTCTAGGATTGCCATGGTGCTGTTTATTGTTATTATTATATATTTATTATACTGTTCCACTAGTTTTTTACAATCACCTTTTGTAATTTTGTTAGTTGTTGATGGCAGAGGTCCGAATCAATCGTTTTGCTAGATGGTGGCAGCAGCGGCGGCGGCTAATGGTGCTCGCTTTCTCTTTAATCCCGCCAAACACGATTGCATCGCTTTTCTTGGCGTCAGTAGGGGCCTTGCCACAGATTGTGGAGCATCTTTTTACGATTTTTTTTTTCCCATTATTGTCATATGTGATCCACTTTTCGTCACTCGTGATCAAACGCCCTATATCCGGCTCGATTTTGTTACGTTTCTGTGAATTCAGCGAATGGAAATAAGAACGAGTAGGTGTCTCTGCGGCAGTTCGTGTGGCATCTAAACATTTGGCTTTTTGTGTAGCCAGCTCTTTTCAATCGGTTTAAAACTGTCTGCCGGTGAATGTTTAGTGTTTTGGCGATATCATGGCTAGTTTCAGGTTGGTCTTGCTCAACTTTGGCGTTCCATAATTGGTAGACCACTACCAGGGACATCTTTTGTATCTAAATTTCCAGACAAAGGAACATAACCATGTTTAAACATGTTTCTCCCAATAACGCATCTTGGCCATAAACAGCACGCAATTTTTATAGCTTGTGACAGCGTATACGCTTGTATCGTAATACGACTGTAAAATATAGTGATTTTTTTGCACAAATTCAACAGCGCCGCATCTTAAGTCTGAATAAAAGCTGTCCGACAATTTTAGCACAGCATTTACTACTTACCAAATGTCGACTTTAAAATCACACCCCGTCGCGATTCATATCATTCGAGATCTGTGACTTTAAAGCCGTCTAGCTTCAGTAGCTGACTAGCTAGTAGTCAGTACTTTTCTAACAACTCGTCAAGCTTATCCATTCCACTTTACTCTCATATATTTTCATTAATTTTTGCCTCTCCATAGTTATCTATATTTTGCTTTTTAGGCATCGTCTTGATCTCAATGGTTATATTGTTTTGTTTTTCCCAATAAGAGAATCATAATCAATAGCTATTGTCGAAATACTAATAATTCAGAGGCAAATGTTAATTATTTACTGTGCCAAGTTCTGCTGATGTTTTACTAGTCTATCACGATACCACCACGTACGACTTTTCTATTTGACCGGAACATAAATGGAACAAACAACAACTATATCAGCAGCAGCAGCAGCAGCAACAAGAACGTCTAATGGCCTTGTTAGGCCTACCGGAAACAAACTATAGGGAGTAATCATGCTCACATCTATTCATAGAATCACGTAGGGGATGATATTGCAAGCGCACCTAAATTATGAAAAGAAAAATGAAGACATATATCGTATTTTACATTTATCGTTCGACGATTTCTCTGTTTTGCTTCTTATGGACTCAGTTAAAGCCGATTTGGTAAATGGCTCCATCGTAAGCAGCAGGTGGGCCTGTCAAATCGAATTCGTTTGTTGCTGTTCCGTTTCATTCTAACAGCCTCATTCTAGTAGTGTTCTATAGTAATTTTACCTAAAACTGTATAGACAGCGTAAAATATGAACACCCCCTCACGTACGATACTGGTGTACAGATACGCGACCGCTAGTCGTCGTTCCTCGTCGCCTGCTCAGCTTCGTCCGGCCGTTCGATCGCCTTGACCACCAAACAGGGATTAATGAAACGCTTTGTTGTACTTCGAGCCGGAATAAGGACAGCGCACGTTATCGGTGTTGCCGTACCCACTGATGGCAGCAGCGTTCACTGGGAGATGGACGCACAGCCGGCCAGATCAGTTCATGCGTAAATATAAAATTATACCAACAATTTCAGTTGTTGGGATTTGCTGAAAATGACAAAAATCGACCTATCCTTACACCTAGATTACGCTATTACTGATTATATTGCGTCTGCCGCTCAGCAGAGCGTATCGGTTATCGATGTTTTACATTTAACAATGAACGATTGCAAGTGAAAATGGTTCGCAGTGTTTATTCCTGTCCGTGGCAAACGGACGGTGTGAAGGGAATATATTATAGTATACAGCCGTTAAAACGCCACACAACGCCTTTGTGGTATGTTACAACGTTACAAGGTTAGTTTCACCTTTGGTGTGCGATTTTTACGCCTGTCGGCTGAAAGTTCGTTGCTAGTTATAGTAGTAATGGGTTACTTTTTCCCGTTCGTTGTCGACCTGAGTTGACGCTGCTTCTTTTACCCATCGAACAACAAACAGTTGCCTCCCCCCTGAAAATATATTATCTATTCATAGACTGATTCATTCAAGTTAACCTGATGTCGCCGATGATGATAACAATGATCGTGACGCCGCCGATCGCGGTGATGCCTTGTTGTTTGTTCATTCATTCATTTGATTTGGTCATCTTTAAGGCTGCGCCGGGTGTGCTACATAAGCTTCTACTCCTGCTGGTCGTACCTATAACGATGGATGGATGAGAGATGTTTTTATGCGACGTTGCCCTCACGGAATACGACGCGGCAACAGCTGTAGAAGCCGTTACTTCGACCCGTTCGCGCGTCTCTCCAGATCCGAATTGTGACGTCTTTGCTTCCGTGGCTGCCACAGCTATTGCCACGAGTAACGGATGCGTTTGTTATTATTTTTTGGTGTTATTCGCAATAGTAACTGATGTTGATTGATGGACATAGCGGTTGTTGTTGCGTGACGGCGACTGGTGTTGTGGTTGTCGTTATTGTTGCTGACCTACTCAAGCTGGTTGTCGCTGCAACAGGACCACAGCTCGAACCATTGTTGTACTCGTGAATCCGTGGAGAGATCAATTACAAAGGAGAGTACGTTAACAACCGACTTAACTGATCATAAATAGCTCCCAAAAAAAATGGGCAAACCAACTACATAGGATAACTATAGGAGCAACAATACATTTCAGCTTAACGGTACGATGACGGTCAACATTCAGGAATAACATTGTATTATATATATACAATGAAATTAACTGGGTCCGACATTATAATCGATTCACTCAAAGACGAAGAATGAAAAGCCTAGGTCTCGAGTATTTATATTATTAGCTCTTGTAGTAGTAGCTGAATATCGAGTCAATACCGGTATAAGCTGTTGTTATAATCTAAGCTAGCTAAGATAGAGGAGGACGCGACGCGCCAGTACGATCAACGTCAAAAATACTACTCAGTACAAGTAAACCCTCATAATCGAGCATACAGTTACCGACTTAGTGGAATCCTATTAGACTTGCCCGTTTATCATTGAATCAATTAGTTTTGATCTTGCTTTCTTACCACCGTTGGCGACCCTTTTCTGTCACCCCCCCATCATTGTCGATATAATTCACTCTTCTTAGGATAATACTTGTGAACCTGCATGGGGATGCTGACCAGTTCGACATCCAAAGGAACAATGCACTATTTAAATTGTGTGTGTGTGTAAAAATTCCACCTGTCTATATGCAT
Source organism: Varroa jacobsoni (assembly GCF_002532875.2). Classification (NCBI taxonomy): domain Eukaryota; kingdom Metazoa; phylum Arthropoda; class Arachnida; order Mesostigmata; family Varroidae; genus Varroa; species Varroa jacobsoni. The sequence continues at coordinate 151,513 of NW_019213212.1, read as the reverse complement.
ACCCCAGATGATTTCGGTAGCGAGCGAGCCGATGACGCTCAGCATAGCTTGGATGCTTTTTTCGCTGGCGGTAATGATCGCGAATGGCAGTGGAAATTCTCTAATGCAAAAAATGACTTCTAGCGTTACATCGAACCGGTCGCAAGGGTTTCAAAGAGCTTTCGAAAAGTTATGAGAACAGTCTTACTGATGTCGAAGCCTCATTCGCACGGTAGTGTTGCATGTGTGCAGGTTTATAGGGTGATCCCGTTAGCGGATGGAAGACCTGAAGAAATATTTCGACGTTTTTATATTGAATGATGATTTGCGTTTCATAGCTGAGAGACATTAGGTCTACAGCATGGATAGAATGAAGCCCGGTAAGCTCAGAACAATTAAACATCGTTTTGGAGGGACTAGGTTTATGTACAAGTTTTGGTCAACAGATGAATCGAAAAGCAATTTGTCAATAATAGTATGAAGAAAAGCGCAAATCTAACTCCTCTTTCAAATCGCTTTCTACGATATCGATGCAGCATGTATATTGGCGTGTATATTTCAGTGTTTTCGCTATCGTCATTAACAAACAAGAGAATTTGACAGTTACTAACATGGCGGCGTCGTCTGCTAATGGCCTCCTCACGAATACGAAGTTATGTGTTCTACAAATACGTGTGCCTATAACGCTGTTACTAGACAGACATTTTCGCAATTGCATTCAGAAGAGCACGGTTAAAGCAAGATTCGCTCAGGTTTGGTTGGTTCCCCTTTTTCTTTTTCATTATTCTCTTCATTTATTGCCCCCGCCTCTACCCTCCGCCCGTCGCCCGTTTTATAGAGTTAAGAATCGGCGAAGCTGGCACTAACGACCCAGGCGCATCTCTCATCCTGTAGTGCAACGGGCATGTCAATTTACCCCCTAAGCTACAACATTCGTTAATCCTATGTAGAGTGAAGAGTAGATGTGAGGTTTTGGCTTGTGTGCGTATAGATAGATATTCGTATAGAAGAACTAACGCTGATTTTTAGTATCGTTCCCGTTTCGCGCTGTCGATTGTCGCGGCGCAATGAGAATTAATTGTACTTGAAACGGTTGAAAGGGGCGTCGCAGCAGAACTATACTATTAGAAATAAGAGAACTTTATCTCGATCATTTCTTTTGTGGCATTTTTTTTTACGCTGACTGTTATACTAGTCGCAGGGGAAGCGATTTGTTAATGTAGCCTGTGATAGAGGCGACATCGGTTTTTTGTTGCCTGATGCGGTACGATGCATTGATCCATTGGTAAGGCGTGCCATGCGAGTCTTCTCGCCCTCCCGGATCCTCAAGGGGCGGCGAATGAGGTCTTTTGTGATTCAGGCAGCATCCCCTGATATTGCCCCTTGTGCTACATTGCTTTGTACATCATTTACGCCAACTCTAGCTACAACTTTTTTTTTATGCCAACATATAGTTGCCAACATTAATTATTAACATATTCAAAATGAATTACCTCAATCTAAGCGTCGGGGTCGATGATATGAACACGAAGAACGGTATTATAATTGATCATAGTAATAAAAATGTTATTGAGAATAGAATAATAGTAATAATAATCCCCGCAGCCAGAAAGCGCAGTTTTGCACGATTTGTTACTTTGACATAGAGTGATTCATTCATTTTTCTGTTGTTTGAGATGAGCAGTGCAAAAGCATTATGTATACCCCTGTATGTCCTTGATCCAATATGACAAACTATATGTTATGAATCTGTGGAGCAATATTCATACAAGAGTTAAGGGACAACGGAGAGGCTTTTGATGGGGAACCATCGTGCTTACAACAGTATATTGGAATTAAATTAAGAACGTGAACAAGGGGCCCCGGAAACGGAAATTTAACGGTAGAATTCGAATAAAAAAATGTTTTTTACTTAAATTTTAAGGCTTTTACTGTTTAGGTTATTGAGGCATGATTGTCACTGTGAATGTTTTGGAGCTTAGAATAAGTGTTTGTCACATTATGCACTGATATGAGATTAGGTCCGATTTCATGCGACAGCATACGTTGAAATCGATGAAGAGTGTAGCACAACATCGAACGAAGGGGGCGTCGCTGCCTGACCGGGCGGGCGCCGCCTCTGGTGACGATGTCAGGGGCAAACCTGGGTCGGCATTGGCAGTAAACCTCCCTCCTCACAAGTGCATAGAACTGGTATGTGCAAAGTTGAAACTTCAGAATGCTTTGTCTAAGTATATTGTTATGGAGTATGGAATGTACACGCATCGCTGTATAGTCTGTACCACTTTTGTGTTAGTAAATTGTTCATAATGACCGAACCAATCGTTACGATCATTTTGTCGGACTTCTACATACCGTAAAACAAAACACTCCATTTTGGGATTTTGTAGGTTAGCCTTGCAATCAATATAGAGGTATTATCGTCATTGGATTTTTTTTGCGGTTTCATATACTTAATATCGATCGAAAAGGTCGGTGCCTATTGAATGAGCTAAACATGGTCACGTCATTAGTGGCGACAGTAATGTGGCAGAGTGTTGCAGGGAGTAATATATATCAAAATCCGTTTGTCTCTCTATTGTCAGGTCTGGAGTCTGACACTGAAAAGTAAGAAGGCCCCTCGGTGGCTTACATCGCCATAGATGCGATTTGGTAATAGATATAATAATCGAAATAGTTAATTAGTTTCAAATAAGTAAAAGAACTTCGCGTTATATGCTTTGCCACGTCATCGTTTGTGTGTTTGATATATGTATAATTAGCATCGGGTTGGCACGCACTGCTCCGGCCTTCGGTGTCCCTTGAACCAAAAAGGGTTCCGAGACATTAAAAGAACAGGGCTATCCGACAGCTTTTATAGAAGTATCAGCAGCAACAGAAAAATTGTTATTTATTTTCCCAGGCTAATAGCGCCCGGAGACTGGCGATACTGACCATAAATACTAGCATTATATCAAACAAATCTTTCGCAATGGGCAAATATAAATAGGTACGGGGCATTTTTTTATGGACCAAATATACTAGCTCTTATTATATATAGTTATTGTTGTTGTTACTGTCGTGCCATTCTACGGAATGGTCTGTAAATAATCCTATTCTCTTTATTCGATACATGTATATGTGAGGGTGATGATTGCTTGTATGGCAAAAATAAATATACCGTAGAAGCTTTGAAATACGTTTTATACACATTTCTTTAAATTCTGCAATTACCCCCACCCCACGCCATCTGTAAGAGGCTCATTTCATAATCACGTTATGCAGTGCAGGATCGCGTTTTTACGCGAAGGCATTAAGAATTCTGCAAGCAAGGTACACTATATCGCTATGCTCATCAAGTTGGCGCTGACGACTCTCCCCCCCGCCCCCTGAATCCAATAAATTTTATATTGAACACCCTGAATTACTAAAAACGATTTCATTGACCCAATTCGGTTAATCTGTCAAACCGAACCGAACCGAACCGAACTACTGGGCATAAATACCCCCGAAAACCAGCGTATGTTGAGCATCTTGTGATTTTCATTTATATTTGTAGAACTCTGTAGTATTGCGTGTTCCATCAATTTAAATGCGCGGGTGGGGTTGTGGTAAAAGTTTACTGTTGTAGTGCGCTTTCCATTGTGTTTCTTCTCACTGAAGTCTGTATGTACATGCAGCTAAATCAATAGATCGCTAATCCTTCGCCGTTTTCAATGTCTGTAATTGTTTGTGACTTCGGTCCAATAACGGACAAGAGTGAAATTTATTTGCTTGAGTCGTTCAAAAAGTAACTAGACAAAATGAAAAAGACTACTTTAGAATTACTTATCTTAATATGCTTATCGCATCCAGTTTGACAAAGCGGTGACCACGTGGTTTGTCTTGCTTAAATGTAACTCTCTGCAACACGCAGAGGTAACAACGAAGATGATGATCACGAACCTGTCAAATCTGTCAGATTTAGTCATGGGGAAAACTGCTCGTAACGGTGAGGATCTGCCGCATCAATGCTGCTTTTATCTGGCTGTACTTCATTTCAATCGTTGCTTTATGGTTCCTTTTTCTTTCTTTCCTAATCAACTTCTACGCACGTTTTTTATAGCCGTTTTACTTTAGTGCCGGTCTATAATTTTCGCGTCAACAAACTGGAATGAAAAACCTAATGATATGCTTGTTCGCTGGCCTTTCATAGGAAATTTAATGGATGGAGGAAATAAAAGAAAAGAATCAAATGAAAGTTGGTGACGAGGATGTATTACATATGTATGTATGTATGTATGTATGTATGTATGTACATACATACATGCACACATACATAGTGACAACATTGAATTCAGTCAATTAAAACATTTGCAACAGTTTTAAGCAAAACTCCTGTGAAGCTTTAATGAAAAAAAAAAGAAAATGAAAAAGATGAGAGGAAAAGAAGGTTAACAGGGTTTTCTGAATTTGTTTGATTGAGTCGAACAGCAGCTCGATGAAAAGTGACATGTATGATCAGCGTGGTCGCGGACGGTTTTTGGTAGAAGCTAATGTTGCGTGACTCGAGCGAGAGAGGAGTAGGAGGGCAGAGAGAATGAAGAAGCAATAAGAGATTTTCGCGGTCATAGCGACATTTGCATTTATCTTGATTGGACCTCGTGCAGAGAGCTGTATAGAGCCGACCTACCAGTTCCAGCCACATTAGTACTACTGCGCATGTGTCTTTTGTCGAAGGTCGAACAATGGCGGTAAAGACCAAACGGCGACACACTAAGGATAGGCAAATTGTGAACGTTGCAATGCACGAATACCTTCGATTCATCGTCAGTCTGTGCCTTGAACAGCGGCAAAGCTCATTAGATGTCCCATGTCTCCTTACTGTATATAGCAAGCAAATTTTCGACGAGTGCCAGCTGTGCACTGTGACGAGCGTGGCCGTAGAACTACACGGTCGCATCGTTCAATATGCGCACGATACAGTTTGGGTCTGTCGATGTTAATTCTCCCGGGGCGCCGCCGCCGCCGCCTCTTTCGTTGATAGTTCAGGCCTGTCGCCTTAGTGTTATGACCGGCCCCGTCTTTTCATTTGCGCAGAAGAATAGATTTAACAGAAGACAAGGGAGCAAGAAACACAGGATATTGAAAGTCGAGGGTACGAAGCTGCGAATCTGGCATGAGCAGACGATCAGATTCCTAGCGGCATCTTTATATGTTGTGTGGCCTCATAATAATGTCTCGTGTCCTTTGTGGCAGACATGACCTTGCTTCTGGTCGACTCTGAGCGCACGACGTCCGCATTGGATAGATCCAAGAAAGATTTACATAACAGGTCCTTTGGGTGGCGAAGAGAGGACGGAGACGGTGTAGGATCATCGAAAACAGCATTGATCAGTAGCGACTGATCAGGGAGGGCATTAGAATCAGGTAGAGGGGAAACGTTACCTTATTCATTATGGCGACGTCGCTATATGAAAAAGAAATTGGGGGGTGGGGCATAGATTGTAAGCTGTATAAGGATGTTCGACGTCGACATTTAATTTTCGTTTGTAGACACAAACCCACATCTGAAACTTGTAATGATCTAACAGTTTTGTTGATCTCTCTCTAAATATTTTATTAATGTCTGGTTATACATTAGAGTTAGGACCTAGTTGAAGGTTAATAATAACGCAGGGTTTCGAAAATCAAAGCCTCAGGTCATGGATTTGGAGCGGTGCGACTCACTACTATATGCAGCATGCCAAGAGAATTCAATTGATTTGTTATTGTGCAGGTAAGAACACTATTAAATACAGTCGTACAGAAAAGCATACGACACTTTGCAGGGTACAGAACCATGCTCTTTTCTAGATTTCGTTATTTATAGATAGTTATTGCACAAATATTCATACGCTGGACATAATAAGGCACTCATACAATAAACATGCGGACGTGCGGGCCCATAATTTGTACTTGAAAGATTGGCTAGTTTGTATCTGCCAACGGCAACGTAGATCGTAATCACCGTCATTGTCGTCAACGGTAAGGCCTTAGCGTCAATGGCGACGTCGACCAAAACGTAGTATATGGAAGTCTGGTATGACGATACGATTTGCTATTGTTGCTGCTTTGCAGGTGGCCGACCAACCGACACAACATTGGTGTTGAGCTGTAGCGGTAGTTTTTTTATGGTGGGCTTGGATCACCACTGACTCTCCTCATGTTGGCCAGTACGACGGTATCTCTGCCCGCGCTTTCTATTTCCCTCAGTCTCTGTCGGTGACTAGATGGGTGCCATGGCTGTTGGTGTTAGTGCATTTATTGCGATGCATAGTACATATACCTGCTTCGATGTGTTCATCGCTCTGAGCTTCCAACGTCAGCATCTTACGCGACAAGCGTTTTGGCGAGGTTGGATGCAACGATGCAAAATGTGTTCGTGCACCTATTACAGCTGATGACTGTGTTTTTACCGAACTATCTTTCTACGCCTGACACGTCGTCAACCCTGTAGTAGCATGAAGTCTGCCGCTGGTCACGGATGGAGAAGCACGTGTTTGATATGGCCGGTGGCAGCAGTTGTTGCGTAGCGAAACTTACCACTCTGAGGATGACGTTATTATATGTAGCAATGACTCCACCAGATGAGAAATACATTGCTACGTTCAACTTTCGATCACACGCCAGCTGCTTGTGCCGAGGTCGCTTGCTAACTTCGTGATGTGATTATAATTGATGTACAAAAATTACTACTCGGACAGCGGCTCCAGTAGCAGAAATCAGTAGTTCCGTCATTCTATTGATACGTCAGCGACTGCAGTTATGGAGTAAATAGTGAAAAAGTTGAACTATTCAGGCTGTCGCTTGGCCTGTTGATCATTCGTCTCCTTTAAGAGAAGAAACCATTGTGACCGTATTAGGCCTATTATGATTGCAAGGATTAGTCTGATGTCTAATAGGAATTATTGTTGGTAGAGGATAGAGGCGCAATTACTATATATGAAACTGTTCGAATAATATCAATTGCTACACGTGTTTAATAACGTTGAAATTATCCTGGACGATGACGATGTATAGGCTACTGATGAGTTCGGGTGACATGTTGAATTATATCTAGCCACTGACCGTTTAGCGAAATTTCAAATAAATATATATTTTTTTAATAATAGGCTCAAATATGGCAATTGCATAGTTTCTGGGCCTTAATTTGATCCCTTCCAAAGCGATAAAATATTAAGTGTTTCTACAGTGTCGTTATTTCAATCTGTATTGCATCATTGATTGGTGACACTGCTTGAAAAAGATGAATATATAATGAAAGTCCTTAATTTACCAGATAATTTCTTCAATAGGAGGCGTCTGCGGCGCTAAACAAGGTACAAAGGCCGCAAGATCATCGCGGTTACCACTTACCAATAGTCTAGAGGTAATTTTGTAGTCGTTTTTCGCCATTGCTAGGCCTTCTACAAGTAACATTTGGCCAAGTCAATTCATGTGACTTAATGAGATAAAGTCTCGTTAAAATCTGGTTACAGTCAAAGCCGGATCTAGAAAATGGCTGGTGTTGTTGCTCGCAAGAACGCTTTTGCCGCCATTGTCACCCGGTTGTTTTTCCAATATCCTGTTTGTACTGCTGCTGCTGCTGCTTGAACCTCTGCGAGCTTTCACACATCGTGATGATCTGGTAATGGCGTTTTTCTTTTTTTTTTTTTTGCTGCTTTTTTCATTTTACTTCGATCTTTTTCTCGTTTTGCTCTTAACGGCTTCCATGGATTTTAATGCGGTGCATTTATGAGGGTGTAATTTTTGGCAGCGCCGTATTCGATCTTTGTGTTAGGGCCTGAAGGCATGCAATGCAACGTCGATGGCCATCCTCTCCCCTTTTCAGTTCAGTGAGTTATTAGGTAAACACTTGAACTTGTGTGTACCTTGACGTAATAATGTGATTTTTAGCCATTTAGAAATTTGGTCTGTTTCGTTTAGAGATAAAATGGCCTTTGTTCAGTGCCGACTGTCGTCATTACCGCAACGATGTATAGGGCTGCAAGCGGTGATCATATCATTACAGATCACAAGCTTATTTTCATTTTCCTAATTTCAGCTAAATGCTAGAGAATGAATATCTCTGTACTTACCGAATGAGCAATATAGAATTGGTCGTCTTTTCAACAGACTGATAGATATATGAACGGTGAAGCTTATAATGCTCGCTGCTGAAAAACAGGAGACGATTTTTTGACAGCTAACTAATACGGGCAAGGATTCCCCAACCGAAATAAGACAGAAATTAGCTTGAGACTTTCGCTGTACAATCTACTTGTATCATCCTTGTACTTCTTAATTACCTATCACTATCACCGGCTCCATAAAGCATTATCTATAATCGCTTTTGATTCGGTAAACTTAATTAATATACAAACGCCTACGTGACATACGCACACACACATATACAAAAGTAAATTTGAGTACATTTGTGCTATAACCCCTGTGAAACGTACGTACCAAGTCATTAGATGAATTTTGATTCATCGGAAAAAAGCTAAACAAATTTTTATTGACAATTGCGTATCTGCCGGTACTCTCTACAAATGTGCCTCGCCCTCAAATCTGTAGTGGTGGGAGCGATTATAAATGTTCACAATCAACGAATGGGGGGCAAATTCGGATTGGATTGTTAGTTGACCGTAAGCGACATCTTTTTTCTAGTGGAGCAGCTTTAAAGAACCATAGCTCAACTGAAGTCACTACCTGATGGCTGCAACGTATCTGAAAAACTCGCTGAAGGCTCGTTGAAAACAGCGTCTGGGAAAATTCACGCTGTTTGCGGTTCTACGGGCAATCATCAGCGGGAACGAACCACCTGTAGCAGCAGCGGCTGATGCTTGCGATAGTGATAATGAACAAAATATCTCAAAATATAAGTAGTATTAGTATCAGCGTTGCTGTTTGGCGGGTGGAGTGACTCACTTCTTCCCTTACGGTGAGCAGATGTTCCTCACAATTGGTCTATCAAAGTTTTTTTGCTTCCATTTTATCCTACCGGGATACGTGCCGCTGCCCGGCTCTAAATCTATAAGCTTTGCAAAAGTGCTTCTATGGGTCTGCACTGCTAGTCGTATTGGTAATGCCTATTTATATATAGCTGTTATGGCGACCGAAGATTTTGTCCCGCACTATATAGGGTATGTTTAATGTATATGGGAAACGACATATGGCATCGACGATGATGAGGGCCGCCTTTGAGGGTTACCTAATTGTTGGCTCATGGAGATGGTCGACGTTTCGGTCGACAGGAGAATTTTTATGCCGGCTTGCTATTTGTATCGCTCAACAGAATGCTGCCATTACTGTGCTTTTGTCGGCTCAATGAACTGTAGCATTGGGCAGCAAACCGAAAGCGTAAAGGCAACGGTTTAATTAATTGCCATCCCCCGATCGTGTGCCATTGGTTCTCATGAGAACCAAACTGAATGTGTCAAAATATGAGTTCAGGAGAAAGTGCGGATCAGTACGAAATGATTGCTTACCTTTGCACCAGTCGGACAGGTGAATAGCCCTCGGCGAGATCTATTATGCTAGAAGTAGGTTAAATTGTAGTCGACAGACAGCACTACGTACATAGACGTACTTGTGAATTGGTTTTTTCAATCAGAGTTGCGCATATTATATGGCTTCTTGAGCACCTTCTATACATCTGCGTTCCCTGAAAATGCGTGTGGTACATACCCTTTAACCGGTGCCAAATAAGGAATTCCCGAAAACGTTGGTCTATATCATCAACTATCGCACAAGCCACTTATACTGCGCAGTTACTCGAATGCATATGGCACTCATTTCGAGGATTCTATTCGGGTTACTCACATGTCTCAGCCCCATTAAAAATGATGAGGTCAAAAAAAATCTATTGCCGCATGTGGTTGAGTGACTGACAGCGCTTAACCACATATCTCCTGTATTTGTACGTCTTTTTGACGTCCGTGGTTGACAACGCTCTGACCAGAGCATGCGCGTCAAATGCTTTCACAGCACTGGCAGCAGCAGCACCATTATCTGCACAAACATCGGCCAATCCGATCATCAGCAGTATCGTCATCCCAATATACAGCTGATTCTTTTTAGCCGAAAGGCCGAACGCGCAGATCCAGCGCATTACATACAGGTAAAGCTTTTGTATCAAGCAACACGGTGAGCTGGCGAAATAGTGAGAGCAACTGTTAGATAGTGGCGCAAAGTCTCCTATATCTACCTTCTGAACGATGAATTCGTCGGATTGCGTGCATTGCACGTACTCCGTTTTACACTCCTCGTTTTCATTCTGGTTTCTGTTGTTGCGTGCGACTAAACTGGACTAGCAGCTTTTCCGGTGGCGTGGTTGCCACTTCCTTTCGCGCAAGTGTCCCATGTCGCCTTTGCCGCTGCTGTCGTATCTAGCGTGTCACGCCTGATGTCCCATGTGGCCGCACTCGCGTCACCTGCCCTGCCAATATTCATCATTCAGCATCACGCACTTTGTTCTGTCGCCATCTGTATTAGGGCGACAACGAATTACTGCTATTGCCGTCGCGCACCTAATGAAAGCGTCGACTGTTCCTGTTGTGATCGGTATCAGCGACGATCAAAGACCCGAGACATTTATGTCTAGTGCTACTTACAATACAAGTGACAGCTATGAGTGTTGATGGGGCCGATCAGCTTCGGCAATGGCCAACCGTAAGTACTTAGCCGGCTTTAAAGCCCAACAAATGTGCGAAGACACAAGTATCACGTAAGTGATATGTCGATCTGCTGATAAATCGAATACTTAATACATTGTTACCAATCTGTATTCTACAACAACGACGCTCTTTGTGCGATACGCAAGCTATTAGCCTTTCATTTCTTAAGGATCTGACCCGTTATTACTAGAAGTGATGAGTATTTTTCAATTTTCGCGGTAGCCGTCACTTCGGGTAAGCTCTCTAAGGTGATCGCAGCATCCGCCGACCACACATGCCTGTGCATGTACGCAAAGCAAGAAAAAGCGTTTTGGCACAAAAAAACATTCAAACATTCGTCTCCGTCGCCGGGTCGGGCTCGAGCCCAGGAGCCGAAGAATGCATTTTTGATCCTGCCTGCGTTGCCTTGGATCAGCCATCAGCATCTCCCGCTACACAACGCTATAGCACTACGTCTTCCGCCTGCTAATGCTTACTGACGCCATTTCTGGTCGGCTGTCCCATATAATACGGCGGTTGCGGCTGTTTGGTCGATGGCAAAAAGTCAATGTGCGTTTCATCTTCTGTCTATCAGAAACGCTCTAAATACTTAAAAACTGTATAGTATTGTTTTGTGATAGAGAATAAGCAACCTGTGCAGTGGAGGCAAGCTCTTAACGTAGAAACAGCCGCGATACCGATGATGATCGCGTCTCTGGTGATAGGATCCGATAGCAAGACCTTCAATTTTTTTCATTTGTTATCCATTTGGGCAAGAAAGGCATGAGGACGAGGTTGTCTGGCGTTTGTGGGCGCATAGTCCCTAAACTCAGCTGTTGGTGTTATTGATACTCTTACTACTACAACCAGCACGACCGTAACGAACGGCGATATATTAGCTATTCGATGTTTCTGTTTGTTTGAAACTGGAGACAGACATGTGGGGTCCGACTATAGTTTCCAGGGGCACGTAATGCGATAGCAGCGAATGGTAACAATTAATATGAGGATCACTATATGGGTTTAAATCGACTTAGCAGCAATACTAGCCTATCTGCTTCCACTGGGTTGAGATCTACGAATACAGCATGAACGAACATGAACCTGGGCATGCATAAACTCACCCGTTATCTCTGAGACCTAATGACAAATACCTGTATGTTAGTATGTGTATGTACAGTTTTACAGTTCTTTATTGAGCGGAATAGGTGATCTACACTATCTTTTGACTATACGCGGACTATGCGCAATTGCGGCTTAAGATAGTATACGGACTGGGATTTGACACCGTAAATATCCACTTTAATCCAGTACAGTTGTACATCCTCTGTGCATAATAATGAGCCCGCACGTTATGTCGGTTTCAGAACTGACGCTAACGCGACGTGTGCACGTACATATATGGAGAATTATAAACGCAATTGCACGCTATTAGCGTTTTTGCCATTGTCGTCGACCCATCCCAGCTGATCATTGGATTGACACCTATCTTTAGACGATTAGTAAATGTCTGCACTAATGACTGTGAGTGTTAAACTGGGTTATTATGGCTCACAGTTAAAAAGACGGGAAACGTCCACCAAAAGCATTGATTGCGCTAGAAGATGCTTATAGCAATTGCAGTGATGGATGGCCGGAATGAATCAATCGAGGCACTCCTTATATATATATATAAGTAGCCTTATCCTTTACTGTTACGTTATGTAGTTATATCGATGCGGTCGCTACATGTCGAACGGGTTATAACCATAGTAGCCGACGGGTGCAGTTGATTTGGCCGGAGCTGCCGGCGCCCTTGTTACTTGCTACAGGGTCGTTGAAGAAGTCATCTTGACGTCCACATGAAATTGGCCATTCCAGCTGTCCGGCGGCGTCTACGACACTTCATACACTTGACGGTACGCCCTGTATATGGGTGTCCGTGTGTAAGTCGATATTTGTTCACTATTTCTAAACATAAGCGTTAAGCATGTACGTGCGGAACATGTCTGTCATTACCCCTATCACTTCGTTCGTTGTAAATGCTCGTACTCAAGCCTTTGATTTTGATGAGGAACCTCGATGGCGATCCAGGTCGTCATCAGTAGTGTTATACAACAATAACAACTCTGCAATACGTCCGCGATTAGTCATGGCCGAAGGGCAAGGCGCAGTCCATCATCATATCAAAAACGACCAGATAACAGATCGATTGTGCTATGTCGTATGTACCTATTTCGGTCCTCCGTCAAGAGCAAATGATCAAATAAAGAAGTAACGTTGAGAAATCGACGTAGCTAATAGCTTTCGCTTTTATACCAAATGCGGTGGTAACTTGGGCTATTTAGAGTGCGGCCGCAGACCGCTGCTTTTGTTGTTGCGGCTGTGTCAGATCTCTGCGATGAAATAGATGATTGATGTAGCTGTTATTATAGCGGTAGTTTAGAGACATAGCCATTATCATTTCAGCCCTAGCAACAAGATCGACTGCTTTAGATTAACGCCAGTCTTCAACGGTGCAGTTATCTCCTCAATGCCCCTAAAAGACTGTTGATGTGTTATCCTCTCGGAAACAGTAAGAGAACATAATACCTATATCAATTAAACTTAATTCGTGTTCGCCAGACAGCATTCTGAACACCTGAAATATATCTATAACAACTTGGCGTTCTGAGCTATCTTATACCGTAAATATAACGCCTTCAGGAGTCTGGCAAACGCCGTAAGCCGCTTCCCGGAACGGTCAACCTAGGATTCACAGGGTTATTTTGTACCTGCTATAAACTGCATTATACATTAAACACCTCGTTATGGCCACTCGTCGGCTAGCTAGCGAGCCAAAGTGTTCAGCAATTGAACTTCTAGACAGTGAGAGGCATGATTCACAGTACGAGATTGTCTCTACCTAGTACAAACACAATATTCATCATGTTTCTGAAACTGTATTTTGTATAGGTGAGACTGAAAACCGTGTACTGCATAGTGCGTCACTACATATCTATGAGACCGGTCAAGTCCTTTCTAGGCCTCGTTTGCCATGGCCCCCTTCGATAAATTTCAGAACCGCTTTACCAAACATGCGCGAACTGTAGATAGGTTGATACGTCATTGGAGGTCCTCGGCGGATAGTGGCATCGCTGCCAGGAAGTAAAGAAGTCTGTCATAGGTTGTCCGGTGCGGTCATAATACTCCTTTAAGGAACGAGGCCGTTGTTCGGTAAATATGTTCCAAATCTTTTACCGTAAAATCATTCAGATTAAGCTTAACCTTCATGCTGCAATCGGCGTAACGTTGAGATCGGAAACCGCAAAGCCGTAGAGAAAGACCATTGGTGGAAGCTTTATGCGTCCTTCTGTAATTTGTTGGAAGAAACCTTTATACGAGGTTAGCAACCTTGAGTAGGTGAACCGGTCACAACGTGGTAGCGATCGGCCAAAGGAACGTAGCATGTCACGAACCACAATTATGGCCCCCTGATTTGAATTTGATTGCTTCTGTTTTGGTTACTCTTATGGTCAGTCCCAGTTCCAAAAAGACATAATCTGCCTTGGACTGGTTGCGCGTAAAAGCAACCCGTCCTGTCAATAAGTAAATCGTCTATTCAGATCTAACTTTTCTGGACCCACATATTGTATGCGAAGCATGATGAAGCACAACGGAGAAAAGGATAGGGCTCAAGTTGTCACTATGGACCACATTCGTATACTGGAAGAATGCTGGCAGCTCCCGAGCCCCCAGAATCGATTTTAACCCTATTTGTTTGGCGTATCGCTGCCGTTAGGTTAAGTATGTTCGTCGAAATGCCGATGTCGATGAAGATGGCTACGATTCAATTCGCTGGGGCGGAGTCGAAGACAACGAAATTCTACGAAAACTTCGTGGCTGTATTACTCAGAAAACTTGCTTGATGGCGGCAAGTAAGATCCTGCCATCTTGCGGAAAAGCTCGTAACAGTTCTAAGTTCCCACACTCGCCAAAATCCGTTTGGTTCGTTTTGCTACGAAAGTTTAGAGCAAACGCCACGACGGTGGTTGACGTGAATCGTCTTTTCCTTTAGAGGATGACCTTCATCTATCTAACTACATTGTCCGCTAAAAATAACTACGAAGATACACAATATTGGATGTTTGTTAATAAGTGGAGTAGATCGCTATCTGCTGTCTATACGTATGAGCGCTGGGACTGTTCACAGGTGCAGGAGTTGCTCACGGCAAACGTTAGAACAAAACAGAAACGAAGGAACGTTCTGCGCTATCAACAGTATTGATCAGGCCGAAGAAAAGGCAAAGTAGAGTGCGTGCGGACATTTTCTGCTATTTATATTAACCTATATAGCATGTTTAACGTTTGTTCGTCTTTCGATATTTTTCTCTGTCGTCTTTTGTTGAAATTATTTTGAGCTGTTTTCGATTCTCTTTTTATGACATTGATGAAATTCGTAATCATCATAATAACTCTAGAACTGATGCTGTCTGCGAATCGGCCGATCGTCTTTAATATATGATTGTGTCCGCGTTTCTATTGTTGGCCATTTATTGGAAATTTCTACTTCAGCCGTTTTGGTTACTTTTGTTGCCGACAAAGTTGGCACAAACTGTTCATTGTACTACGGTGGTATAGTGTTTGACAAAAAAAAGTAAATGATCTCTATGGCCAGGTAGCCTATTCGGTTTGCACCCGGTTTAGGCGTTTCGGTCAACAATGATAATGTTAATATAATCGATAACCAAAATATGATATATATCGTGCACTCTACATTATATCAATGCTCTGATCATGTCGGCACTGTCCTATAGCAAACAATCGATCGACGATTGGCCTTTCGACTGATCGTTCAGTCATTGATATCCCTAAAATAGCTTCCTTCTGGTTTCAGCTAAAACAGAAAAAGGCTTGATTTGGCGTAGAAGACAACTTGAAAAAAAAAACGAGTCTTCGTCTTCAGCTTCTCTTAAGAAAGAAAAGAGAGTTTTAAGAAAAACTGAAGTAATTAGATCACTGGCTTAGTTTGAGTTCAGCGCGCACTTCTCAAATAAGTTTTTTAAAATTGTAAACTTTGCGGTCAACTGATTTCTTATCGCTCGCATTTTACCTGGACAAAGTTAACTTATAATAGGTAATGGACCAAACAAACAGGAGTCTATAAAAACCAAATGCCATTATTGATTAATGCTGCTCTTACCACAGCGGTTTTTCGCGTTTGTTTTATTAAGAAAACAATTATTAATGATGTTTTCAAGCCACGTCTCTTCTAACTTGACCCCACGATCGTGTTTACCGGTTAAGCTCAGTGATACGGGCGAAGGGCCAATCGCCTGAAACGACAGTTAACGCCAGCACCGGACAGATATCCAGTAGGGTCATTCAAAATCGATCCACGAAAATGCCTAATTACTAATTTAAAAAAAAAAAACGATACAACCTATTGAAATTCTTTGAGTATTAACTTATAATACATTGAAACTTGAACAAAAAGGACTAAAAACCGGTCCACATATTTAAGTTAGTAGTGAATTTGTAGGACAAAAGCTTACTTGTCCGTAGTACCCGATTGAGCGGTAAATTACGTTGCGTTTCTCACACATCGTTTCACGCTTAAACTACAAATTAGCTATCATTATCCAGTTTATGACAGCGCCTGTAATAACACTGTGGTAATCGTCATGCAATCGACGTGCGTGTCGGACGAGCCCTTTTGGCACGACAATAACCCGTCTCCGTGCGCTGTTGTCGGTCGCTATGCGGGGTAGCCAGCATCTTTACTTCTTTGTATATCTCATTAGTCATAGGCAGGCTATGATCATATGAACTTAACGACGAGTCACTTCCCAGTCGGCTGACAATACGCACCGAAGCGTATCCTTAAGGCCCAACGATATTATTTAATTCCTATTAATCAATTTCAACAGTCGTTTACCGTTGCGATTTGAGTAACAAACGGTATTTGTTTAACTGCTTTCGACAGAGCTTAACTTTGTAGGCGCGCGCAAAAACAGCAGATGTGTATGAAATGCACTTTACTATCTGGAACGTGCATCCCGGGGGTACAGTGTCAACAAAGTGTTTTAGCTCTCTTTCTATAAAATAGCTTTACAACGAAACTGCGAGCAGTCTTCCTTCCGTCGATGTGTTCCTAGAAATTGTTGGCCTTTTAGACGGCTAAAGGAGATCAGGGTCTTCCAAATCATGTGCTGAATACATATACAACTTGATGAAGTTCGAACCAGAACTATATTAAGCCAAATTAACAATGGGTAAGGTTAGGATAAGTGTCATCACTGTTCTGTCATATACAATGTATATTGAAGGTATGTAATAAAGGCGACATGGTGTAACCATCCATGTGATTCACTACATTGGACTTCTACTTCGATTATCAGCCATACGAAAGGAGTCGAGGTCCCCTTTAATGATACGATGAACTCCACAATGTTCGAGTGTTGTTGCCGTAGCGAGCATTCACTGCCAGCTCTGATTTTAGGCTAGAGCAAAAGAGATATTGGGAAAATTCTCTCAATCGCAAAAGTATCACAGCAGGATCACATAAGCACGCTTAACTACGATTTCATTGCGTGTGTAATACGACATTGGTATCCTAAAATCTGTTGAAATACACTAAATGCTGTGTTGAGAATGTTGAGAAAAAAGGCGCATTTAATGTTTGGCTATTTTCCAACGAGCTAAACCCCAGCTCCTAATTGACCCTCTCATCCTACAGTACGAAGCATGCAGCGCTTCTCGAGGCTTGGCAAGGGTACAGTCCTCAAACTTCCCCGTACCTGTACACTGTGCTGACCATACGTGTCTCGGTAAATTAATTCACTCGGCCGAGGCACTTGTATTGAACAGGTTCGAGCTGTGCTTTCCTCAATGCTTGCCCCTCATCAGCCGCAGAAGTCACATATGAAGAAATGCATCAAACGGAGTTTTTTTACCGGTAGATTAGACGATAAATCCATTTGATTACGGTCAGTATTCGGGTCAGTAACAGTCATCGGTATAATGACGGTTTTTTATTTCGACGACGCCTGGGGTTTACGTGCTAAATTGACACTCAGCGCTTTATTTCCGAAAAAGAAACGATTAGGTAAGAGAAAAGTTAAACATGTCAACTAAACAATGAGTATGATCGTTCTGTAATCATAGAAATCCCTGCTTAAAAGAGACTTCTTATGACGTGTTCTATAGTAATACGTTTTGGCCGATAACATCATGATCGAGTCTGCGCAGACGTGAGAGGTGCTACGTGTCTGAGAAACGCACAATACGTTTAGAATGAGATTACTACCATTTTGTTTGTAACATACATGAGCCTATGAGTCAATGATATTATCACGGGGTGACAAAAAACAAAAGAGTGGTCGCTAATGTTCACCTTAGCTGACAGTAGCAATCGTAAAACATTGCAACTTTGGGAACGCGGTATGACGAACCGAACAGGGCTAGTTCGTCACTTGCCTGTGAGACGTGCCGAAAGTGACGAGTGCTGTTTATCGTGCCTGAGGTTTCCGCCCTAAAACGACTGCAATGAAAGTGTCGACAGTTGTAGGTGATGTTCATTCTGGATACGCACTTCGGCTGGAAAAACTGGCTAGGTATTCCATGGTTCAATGGCGTATTCTTAGCGAGTTCGTCTCTCCTTGGCGTTGCGAAGCTACATAGCGACAATATTTGCATAGCGATTTATAAACTTCTAAAAATGGGGTATTTCAAGAAAAGGTGCAGTCTCTATCGACCAAGAAATATTTACAACGTGAGATGCAGCCCACGAAGGATACAGAGATGAGTGTCGGCCTAGTCTAGAATATGCCTCTGTGAGTAGACTGAAAAAAATGCTAAGAAATATTGTTAAGTTTAACATTTTGTTGCATCTTTTTTTCTACGTTTGTTATGGTCGTAGTACGAACTGCTGCGGTGTCCCATATATCAACGGTATCTGCTGACACGCTCTTCGGTGTCAGCATTGCCAAAACATTGCCGTTTTGTAGACCTTCCCTACCGTTTAGCAAAAGTCCACTTGCCGCTGCCACCAGCATGAGTCAATTGCATTCGAACCTGCTGAAACTGCTCCTCTCGAAAAAGCAGCTGAAGCTATCAGCAATCAAGGCGCGCCGCTTACGCGAGGCCCTGAAAAGGCTTCATGAGGAGGCTGCGGGCGAAGGCCATGAGAGCTCGTCCTACTTT
The DNA here is from genome assembly GCF_002532875.2 of Varroa jacobsoni. Classification (NCBI taxonomy): domain Eukaryota; kingdom Metazoa; phylum Arthropoda; class Arachnida; order Mesostigmata; family Varroidae; genus Varroa; species Varroa jacobsoni. The sequence goes on along the minus strand of NW_019213212.1, from coordinate 132,734 downwards.
GGAGTGCCGCTACAACTGCAACAACAGGTACCGTCCAAATGCTAATAATGCCTGATCAATTCAAAAAGCTTTGTTATGGACTATACATGATACGCAACGTTTTTTGTTGGACACTATCAAGTAAAATGCAATATATACACATAAACCTCCTCCGTTGGGAATGTGCAATTATGTAATTCTAACAGAATGCAACTGTCACTTTTACAGGGAACTTCATCGTTAATTAGCAGTCCAGTACCTCATATACTTGAGGCCATCACATCTCATCTGTTAGAACACGCTGGCCAAGAGGGGATCCTACGCAAAAGCGGAAATGAACGCCGTGCGACAGCTTTAAAGGACATGATGGAGGCTAATAACGGTCAGGTACCCCCAGGACAAGAGTATTCCGTTCACGATGTTACTTGTGTTTTAAAGAGGCAAGTACTCTGAGGATATCTTATGCTGTTAGTTACCTCGTGCACTTAGTGCAATATACTTTTGCTACACGCAAGTTGGGTATGTTTCCGCAGAGCAAGGAAAGGGAGAAAGCAGATTTACACTATATCAAAAATCTCCATCCATGACACGTAATAGAAAATTCAATTACTCATGAATTCCGTTACCCGATATAAATTCAAATCGTAGAAAATATTGACTGTTGATTTAGGCTATCATGCTTCTAACTCGCTCTCTTAATGATGTTTTCCAGATGGTTGCGGGCACTACCCGAACCTGTTGTACCTCATATATTGCACGAAGTATTTGTCAAGTGTGTCCAATTAGAGTCCCATCATCATCGAACTCAGAGCCTTCTTCTGGCCTGTCTATTGATGCCAGCTTTTCATTTAAATACGCTCAAGCATGTTGCATTATTTCTACAGGTAAACTTATAAAAAAAAAAACCTATATGAACGACCCACATGTGCCGATCTGGATGAGTTGCTTACAATTTTTTCTCTACCTCTACTATGACCTTCTCTTACGGTTCTATGAGGTGTACATAAATAATTCTAAACTAGATATTCTCCCAATTGGAAAGCGATGTCTAGAAGGTCAATATTGATGAGAGACACAAAATCTATGCGGATTACCGTTATTTTGTCCATAGATATATCATATACATTCTATAATCAAGGGGATCGATTATTATCGGTATGCTATCAACGTTTATCACTTTATATATAATAATCGGGAGCTGTTTTTTCGAGTTGTCTTTACTGTTTGCTTTTCAGGAGGTGTCAAAACTCGATACAAAGAATAAGATGAGTTCAGCAAATCTAGCCAAAGTTGTAGCGCCATCACTGATGCCTGGTGCAATTAAGGTTGAAACCAACCCTGAAATGGCAGCGCGTTTCAGTGAACGAGCGACTATAGCGGTGCAAGTACTTATTGATCACGCACAACTGATTGGTACGCTGCCGCCAGAGCTTGAACCATTAAAGGACACCTACAAGATTTCTTCTGAAGATGAACTCAGTGACCACGGAGAGCCAATGGTAAAACGGAAGCTGTTCACTTTTCTCAAATCAAAGGTAAATGCTGCATGACAACAATTGCGCATCTTTTCTCCGTGGAAAAGATGTCATGTAACCCTACCGATTGTCCAATAGCTTTACGATGACAAAAGTATGAACAGTATGTTAGCCAATACAACCACTTCAAGACTTAGTATGTTCATTATTATAGGTTAGGTCAATTTTGCATCATAATTTATAACCGTTCTCTTTAGCAGTATTCAGTGAGGACCTATTTCTGTTTGTTCAGTACTTGCTTAGCATCTATATATCATTTATATTATTTTTTGCTACGTGTAACTGCAGGGCGGTAGTCACAAAGCAATTCTTCGCGGATCGAGCACCATGCGCAATTCTCGAAAGCTTGCTCCCGCCGGAGGAGTAATTGCCTTTGGAGGGACCAACCTCACCAGCTCTAAACCGAGGGGCAGGCGACCGAGTGGGGCTAAACTAGCTGGTCTAAATGACACGTCAGTTAGTGATCCAGCTGAACAGAAAATTTTGGTGCCAGAAATAACACCGACCAAGGGCGACATTCGAACGACGCGTGGTGCCTCTAAGCGACGCCAACTCAGCGCTGAAACAGTCGGCCGAATCCGTGAGAGAAGGGCATTGAGGGCGATTCAGAATAATTCAAAAAGTCAATCAAGTGTGCGGTCTTTGCCCACAACTGTGGTCACCAACACAGGCAGCGGAATAAATGGCCGCAGGAGATCCGTTCGAAGGTAAAAAAGGAAAACGACTTTCGAACGAACCTTGATTGAAAACGTTGTATTCTTAATTTCATTTGATTAAACACAATAGGTAGTGGAGTTAAATGGAAAAGGCACAAACATTTTGAAATCAACATGTCTGCACCAGTGTCATTCATTGCTTGTACGAATAGCACGTAAATAAATCGTGTGGGTCTCGTCACTATGTAGGAATATCAATCAATTAGGGTCTATTCAGGTCTGTCCTTTAGAGAGAAAGGACCGAATTTTCGCTAACTGTCGGTTTATGAAATATCAATGAGTTCTGCTTTGCTCCATCACAGAGCGGCGACATGTCGTACTGCAACGCGTATTGGATCAACCATAAATTCATCTTCGATTCAGAGAGTTCCACGGACGGAGTCAAAGTCCAGTAAGGCGCAGTCACAGGAGAATGTTGAAAACACGACAATAGAGCCACGGCCTGTTTTAACAGTCACCTCGGTGAACGAGGTGCCTGTCCTTCGAAAGGGTGGTAGTTTAAAGGCAGAGAAAAACCTTTGCAACACTCTTCAAGAAAACTTTCGGGAGACGATCAAAGAGTGTCGGGAAGTGGAACTGCGAACGAAACCCCCAGCTTCACCTGTCGACAAGGAGAGCGCACGGAAAAGTTTTTTAGCAGCCATGCTAGGGGCACAGGAAGGACAGAATGAAATAGAAAAATTGAGCGTGGCATCCGACAAGCACGAAAATGATTGCACTAACCACGAAGTCGCTGACCAGCTAGCGGAGCAAAAGCCCGATTCGTCTATTACTAATAGGTAAGAGCAGCTAACAGTAACTTACTGTGCTTCAGTTTTAACAACTTGTAAAGGAAGGCAAGCCTATTTGGAACACCTTCGGTCCGTTTTCTAGTGACACAGAGTTGCCTTATTAATGGATTCTCGCAGAACCGCACAGAATTTCGAATGTCGTCTGTGTACTTAGAAGTTAAACGGGTGCTTTAATATTGCCAAATATGTGAAGGTGTGTATGCAGTGTTACTAAGTGCGTGGTAGCGAAGTGTTGAATCTCTGATCCAAGCTGAAACCTTTTAGTTCCAGTACAAGTTTAGCTTAGAAGGAATAATGAAGTACAATGATTTTGATTATTGCGGGCATTTTTCTAGTACGGATTTCGTTGATGGTGCTAACGAACCTGCTCTGGATCGCCATGGAGCTTTACGCAAACCACTGATGCCTTCCAATCGGAGAGCTCTCAGGCGTGAGCCTCACGTTCGGCCGATGACGGCCACCATCACCGTACAGTTATAAAATATGAGTTAATTATAATTGCCTTTACTCGTCGCTAACGTGTATTGAGAGCAATTGTAATAATATAATACCATATTCTATTGAAATCGCTTTGTTAGATGGCCCTTTGGTCAACTCATTATTCCGTAGCGCATGTTTGTCCTTCCATGTAGGCCATTCTATGCCATGGTAGTTTATATCGCGCTGTTGTCTCGGTGCTATAATGACCTATATGAACGCCTGCTGGAACCCTATGTCGGATGCCTCAACGATGACACGTGATCTCCTTGCTTCGGCATTTTATCTTGCTTGTTTCTTTGAAAACAATCAATGTGTGTACCTTGATGCGTGCCTACATGAAACTCTCATTAGAGCACGTATCGGCTACTGATTCAATCGGTCTTTCGGATCCAGCTCCGACCAATCTACACTAATTTAATTGTTATTATCGAACTGCGTTCATATCCTAGTGGGTAGCGTTCACAGGCGTACCATATTAAAATATAACCGAATTGTAAAAAATAGTAACTTTGGTGCACAGGAAACCTAGTTTAGAAATGGTCGTTCCGCGATCTTGAGATATAAACAATCGTAATCTAATCAAGGTGCTAAAATGCGTTTTTAAAACTTTTTGAGAAATAAAAATGTTTAAAATGTTTTTTTTTTTTGTTTAACTACTGTTTGCTTTTGTTAATCCAACCTTATGTTCAATTGTTTATATAAATTAATCTTTGACAATTAAACGATGACGTAAACGACGGCGATCAATCTCAATTGTCGATGTCTTCATAATATTGAAGACATTGGTTTTCAAGAAGAGATAATTCTCGCGTGCATTTTTGCAAGCACTACCTATTTCAGTGGACTAGATGGCTCGAAAACGCAGCGCAAAGATATGGTCATCATTATCCAACTCGATTTTGAAGCTATCGAACCTTTTCAAACGTTTGTGCTTATACCATCAGAAGAATGGATTCTTGCTACTACTTGCTTTGTATGTATCTTAGTGTACATTTTGTATAGATGAATACATTGTATATTTAAGAAAAAATAAAAGTCACTGTTTTGATTGCAATTGGAAGTCTTTTCAATGTTCAATTGATCTACATATGATTCTAGACTAACTATGTACAATATGGCTAGACGATGTACTTACTTCCAACCCTTAGGGATATTGCACTAGGAGCAAAGGTCTAGCAGAGCGCCTTTTCTCTTCAAAGCACAACCTGTATATAAGTACATTACTTCTGTACCGTGTGCCATGTCTTTAACAAGACGCAGTAAGGTCATCACAGTTAAGCTAGCAGTCAAAGCATGTGGCACAACTTTCGAATGATCCAAATATTTTGAGATTATATATAACTAAAGTGAAGGAACGCTTACTTCCTGCTTGAAATACGCATCTGAAGACACGGGACGCTTTCGGCACTACATTACAGGTTGCACTACAGAGGAATATACCCTGATTCCAATGACGTTTCCCACGTAGACCGGGTGAAGATTTAACCAGCTTGTATCGGTAAATACAGACTTGTTATACAGATCATTCACTCAGGTCTACATCTACCAAGCGTATTCGGTCCTGCCCGTTAGAGGTATATATGAATGAAATAATACGTCGCACGTCAGGACCGTGTCATGTCACAAGCGAAACTCTAAACTGTGCCGACATGCACTATACGAGATAGATTTATACAGCAAAAACATAGGATCGCGTTGGCTAAGTTGTTTATTTACACAATCGTCAGTGGTCTGCCATGCAGGATTGTATGGCCCAAAGATACAGACGTCGTTATTTGACAGTCTATCAAAAATATTCAACGTACCAAAATTCGAAGTGCATCATTATAGATTAGTAGTTACCTGTGTAGACCCTTCAGTATCAAACAAATCGTTCTCGTTTCTGCATGAGCGTACGAAGTGTACGTGTCGATAGAAAAGTAACCACGGCAGCGTAGGACAGCCTTCGAACATGAAATCTCACTGAAATTAAGGACTATCATCACTGTGATCCTTTAGTTAAGGCTATAGACCAAACACGTTTAGATAGAGGAGGTATTGAGAAAATGCTTCCTAGGCGTTTCTTGTTCTTATAATTTACAGTAGATAAGTCGTTTGGTTTTTATTTTTACCGATTTAACGATTTAGGAATGTATATGTATACAAATGTTTTATAAACATTTGCCAAAGTTACAAAAATCATATATATATATATATATATAAGCTAGTCTTAGCTTTTCTCGTATATTCCTTTAAGTAGCTTTTTATATATCAAATAGAATTGCTAACGAGCAGCAACTGGTTAATGACAAAACGAAAATTAAGACGCAGCTTTGGTTAAGAGCCTACTAAGAAGTTCTGTAATCGATATCTGTCACTATCTGTTTTTAAAACAAGAAACGTGTATGGCGGGAAATGATTAAGTGCGAGAAAACATCAAGCTAAAGTCCGATGTATTAGGAAGTCGTCGATTTTCACCCTTGCGGTGACTAAACAACGGTCCACCTGGATTAACTGACCGGGTAATGATGTAGTGGTTACCTCCTGAACCAATGCACACGTGGTAACCTAACTTCGAAGTATTGCTTCATGCTAAGAACCAGTCGTCTAAAACAGCACCACTAACGGTAATACCAGACTTGAAACATTAATTTACACGGATCTGTTGTACACCGTGGAGTTGCACGCCATCTGAGATCCGAAGTCGAAGAACGAAGTTGCTGTGTAGAGCGGTCCGTGGCAAACCAACGTATTCGCCCAGAACGATTTAGTGAGCCCTCAAATATTGTCCTTTTCGCCGACGACATCCCGGACTTACTGAAACCTCGTCATCCAGCTGAAAAAAAACTATAACGTCACCGTAGACCTAATAGCTTAAAGGAAAACCTTTAAAGTACGTTGAAACGTTTGCATAAATGAGCATCATTTTTACTATGAAAAAATAACATTTTTCCACCGAATCAAAGAAAGGATACGGCGAAACCATTTAGCATATAGCATAACTCTTAGAGCTTTCCCTTGTCGTCCCCCGTCGTCTGCGCAAGTTAATGATTTCGCATAACCTATGATATTTGGCAGCGTACCCGTCAATTCGTTCGACCAATCCTTAGCTTAAATAGTTTACCTAAGTAGGGAAATGAACAGCTGGATCCTAAAAATTTTCTCTTTGAAAAAAATTGATGTCAACACAGGATTGTTTGTTGCTTACGTTCTAAAAAAACGTGTCGGGTATAACAGGCTATGCTAGAGCCAAGATTGCCCTCTGTTTATAACTTACGTATTATTATTATTATTACTATTAACTTTATTATAGTTCAGTAAAATCAGACGTGTGCGTTCTTCGAGGCCCAAATCCTCTGGCCAATAAATCTGTTCGGCTCCCGGATCTGAAAAAGGGCCAAGACTAGCTGCAAGTTATTCTTAAATGTTCCAGAAAAAAAATTCTATTCATTGTGAATGCAGCAGGCAATAACAGTGTATTATTAACGCTAGTTAGCGAACTACTACATGATAGAACAAAAAAATGTAACAGTGTTAAATGCTGTAAACGCGATTAGCAGCCTGTAAAAACGTAAATGTTTACCTCACAAGACTTCGCATCACAAGATGCTTATTTTTTGGATAAAGTTAGCGCGTATTATCTATCTGTAAGTTCAAGTCGGAACAAGATATAGATACAAATAGAATTTCCAAACAATCTTGCCACTGATCTACGCCACCCTGATAAGCGTTTCGTGTAATAATGCTGACAGGCTTCAAAGCCGTTCAAAAATCGAACAGTAACTTCTTACAAACGTAAAATTACTGGTGAAAAATAGGTTCAGCCTTTTAAAAAACAGACTTACAGTTGCCTTATTTGGAGACCTATTTTTTAAATATATTTTGTTGGCCAACAATAAATACGTCTATCATAGTGTTATCGAGGATTCACATTATTTTAAAACGCTTTCTATGATTCAAACTCGATTATCAAGTCCATATTTTTTTAAGTGGACGTGAAGCTATTATCTAACGACAACAGAAAAGAATGTGTTTGTCACGCCCACAAATTTCAAAAGCATTTTACGATTACAGCCGTGCTGTCTCTGCTTCTGTATGCCCTCTCTTGTAAGTAATCTTCTTGAGATTGCGTAGAACGGCGTAATGAGATACGTTGAACGGCAAGCTATATGGCCCTTTCTTATCTTAAGCAATTAAAACAACCTGCAATAGCGTGTAGTTCCAATCGTCATAGGCTTTGAATATAACTTCTGGTTGCTCAAGTTAGTGTTTAAGCGTATAAACTTTACTATAAGAAAAATTTCGAAAAACACGACGCCTCGTGTTTTGCGGGTACTCAGTGCCGAGGAAGCGATAATCATCTAATAGTTTTGCGCAAAAAGCTTCGAGAGGATGTGAATGACGGCGTTTCCTATAGATAGCTTCGCTCGCATGCCCGTTTCAGCCTTAGGATCATTTACATTTGGTATTGTCATTTCATGGCTTGAGACCATATTGGCTGTCGATCATTTGGGACATTTCAGCTACCAGAAGCTGGGCAAACAAAACGATATCAAGCCATACCTGCGGTGAACTAACGGAAAGTAACTGTAACTCTCGTTTTATGTCCGGAACTGAACTTGTACTGTGTTGTACGATTAACCGCTGGCACGAAACAAATACGTTAATCCCTAGATTCTAATCCATGATTTGCTCGAAATACTTGCTTGCTATTTATTCAGGTATTCACAGTATGATGTCACCATAGCGTTTGAAAATGGACCGAGCCCAAGCAGCTTTTGGCCGAAACAGGATTACGAAAGATGTTTCCGCAACGTGATCGATACATGGCGACCTTTTTTCGACCAGCCAACGATCTCGTGCTGGACTATTTGCACGGAATCTACTAAACGTTGCGTGAAACTTCTGCTCTAAGCGGCCAGCTCTGTGGATAATTACTCGATGATCAGAGGAAACGAAAAACGTTAGTGCGTGATTTGGTTGCCGGATCCCAAAACATAGGCCGATGGGTCCCCAGCGAATGTGTTGTACGAACGTCGAAGCTGTAGTGGCCATTATGTGACGAGAACGTCAGCTGGGCCTAAAGGTACAATTGTGATACGCTCCTAGATCATTTCTAAGGATCTCTTGAGAGTAATTTGCCACTAATAGAAATACGCACACGTTACAGGTAGTTATACTCGACGTCAAAGATTAGCTGACCCGTAAACTGAACGCTCGGGCGGATTCATTGTTAGATTTTTAGAAGGCCAAAGTTAGTTATTTGATTATTTTTCACTAAATGGCTCAACTTTAAGCAATAGTTCCTTAGGCTAATTTATGAAACTTTTTTGAACACGAATTTAAAAGTCGTTGAGGTACATCAAAAATTCCCACCATAATTTTTTGTAGATCTGCGTTTCGTAAGTTGTCACTGCACCGTCGCAGACGTAGCCTGCTGTAGCTGATTAAGCGTCAAACTAACGCGTCACTAGCCGCCATAGTAAGAGTAGCACTACTGTTCCATAAACAACAAAAGCACAATTTCTCAGCCTTCGATATTAAAGCACACGATCTTAACTGGACGAACAGCGAATATAGGACGACCAAGCTATTGCCGATAGCTAACTTGTAAGTAAAATATGGCTGGGGAAAAGCTGTAGAGACTTTATAGGTAACTTGTATTTATTCTGTCTCGCCGAGTACTTATGTATGTGAAAATAGTGTGTAGATGTTCCGCTTTATACATATGCTTTAGTGTAGTGAGATTAGCTACAATTTCTGATAAGTAGCTAGATAAGTCGTGTCATTCTAGACGTTCAAGTATCTTTACCTAGAAGTTAAGCTTTCTTTCTGCTGATAACAGATTCTGAAACATGAATGTTTCGATTTCGTTTGACTGATCCTCTGCAGCATACAGCTTTCAGACTGTGGCAGTTAGCTAACCGCCGTTCTAGATAGTTAGAACCGTGTATACTCGTCATTGGGTGGACGGAGGATATTCGATGTCGGTCGTATAGATCGTCCCGTGGATGTAACTTACCCAACAGCGGTTTTAGATCCAAGCGGCATTTGGCCGTATTCCTCAATATCTATCTAGATAGACGTAGAACTTGAAGACTGTGCGATCATTACGCAAACGATTTTGAGTCGTCAGCCTTCAAATTAGATCTCGCTTGCGAAACGGATCCTGTTCTAGCATTCAAATACGACACTAGACCCGTCTACATCGGTGTCTGTTCGTGTCGACACATTGTCGCGCAGTATAAATGGAAAACAGCAGGTATTTTTACGATGTTCTACATATAAACGACGCATATAAAAGACGCATACGCATGCTCAGACACTGGAACTACTTGTGACGTCCTTTGTTCGTTTTGTGTTTCTCGCTGTGCGATCGATCATACTGTTGCATTATGGACTACGATGACAGCCAAGCCTATTTTGTAACGTTTGTTTTGCTGAGAAGAATGGAAAGGCGGGGCGATTCAATGCAAACAAATCTCAGAATGTAGGCGGACGTAGCTCGGGAACGCGTCGTGCGTAGCGCGTACGCTAAAATCTAATTGACTCCCAAATGTCGATTCCTACTGCCAACTAGATTACTTTAGTCTACCGCCTGGCTGGGCGTATTTTATGTAACAATTCGGCTGCTCTGAACAACTGAGAGCCCAAAGTGGAAATTATTCTACACAATCGATCGATTTGGCTTGTTTCGATAGTTATCATTAAGAAACTGTAAATCGTAGTACTCAATAACGGACCGCGTAGATAGATGCCAATAATATGAGGATACACTCGACGACAAAGCAGGGGAGTAAACAAAACGCAAAATCCCTGCATGGTCCATCACGTCAACTTGCAGTGTTTTCGATGGCAAGTATTGTTAGCTATAATATGGTTAATATTTGTTAGTCCGTGTACGTAGATCGATGCGTGTTTATGTAAATGAATTTCGGTGTATAAAAGTGCGCAACAGTATATGTACTCAGCAAGTCGATTGTCGCGCACAACTTACCAGCTAGCTACCTTCGGTACTTTCGCAGAGTTTTTGATGGGAGCACGAATTTGTAGACAAGTCGTCACTAGAAGCAGCGCTCAAATATTCATCTCAAGACAATCCAGTTGCCACATTTAATGAGCTCTCTTTTGTAGCGAATAAGTTTAGTTGTAAGTTCAATGTTGTTGAATCGTGAAATAATTTGAGACCGTGACAGATCGCCACTAGATTATCAACAGACCAGCTCCAGAAAGGATAGGTTTAGATTGTACCTAGCCGACCATTGGATGTAAAGGCAAAGTCCTCTGTCCCTTTTGCTGATACAATTCCATTTTATCTTGTAACGCCTGTGCAACCGATAGTTCACTGGCGGCTCGACCGGTTGCAAATACAGTCATCGGCTACCTATAAGCTAATACAGGCCATGTGTTTGTTTGCATGGAGTGACCTCAACACTACCGCAACGATATCCGTTATTCACGAACGGCTACACCTTCAACAGAAGGATTTATCATGACCGAACTTCCTGTTAAGGACAGGAGAGTTGAGAGGGAAAGAGAACGAAACGCCGCAGCAAGAGAAAAGCTACAGCGGCCCCAATAGTTCGATGGAACCACCCCACTACGGAGCACCTCTGGTTTTCGAAGGTGCTCGTTCTGGTACCGTTATTGCCGGTTGCTGCTGCCTTTAATCCGATAACCGCATTCATCGGCACCCCGCAGCGCCCGCGTCTCGTATGCCTTTGTGCGTGTGTATCAACAACACGTTCAATACAAATTTATCAGTATTTCTGGACCTTCTCGATAATGACTGTTGTGCGTCTGCTGCCCTGTGTCGCCGTTAAAAACGCCGTCTGACGTGCCCTGGACTGCCATGGATAAGCAATAGCTCCTATTTCGATCAAATTCATCCTTCCGGCGGCCAGTCATCGAATGTGAGTTCGAATTTAAATTCTAAGTTGTAGTAACGCGTCGCAGCTCCGATAATACGTAAAAGTCTCTGTCTAACAATACAAGCCGTCCGAGAAAACCGCGGCAGAAGTTGGCTTTCCGCCGTGTTCCGATTTTCACACCGTCTAATTCGGTACTTCCCTCTTTGCCGCGATCTGCTTGCACCGACGTTACTCGCAAACGTAAACCATATGCATGATGTCTGAATGACGATGATGAAACGATGATGACAAACACAAGGCGAGGCATGTCATAAATAAAGATACATTTCAATTTTTAGCACCCATTACTGTTATCAAGTATTGCCTCAGACGTCTGGTAGCTCCCGTAAAACGAAGTTTGTCTAACTGAGTTTCAAACCTGAGCTACCCTGCATGTCCCTAAATTCATTAGAACAATGGTTATAGAGAGGTTTTTTCATCCATATAAATATAGACCATGGATAGGATGATGAGATATTTTTTGTTGTTATTCCTGTACAGTCTATTGTCACAATTTGAATTTCAACACATCCATTGAATAATGGATGATGTAGATGTTGCCTTTACCACATCGATTAGCTCGTCAAAAGCTAGTATTTGAATATCAAACAACTCATCGTGCTTCTAGGTTCATCATGTTTACCGTCGCAACTTAGTTTCTTATATGTACCTCCCTAATACCGTTGACAAATGACACTTGCAGACCGTTCTGAAGGTCGCCAAACACGAAACAACAACGACAACACGTAGAATCCAGCGCATGATATTCATCCACAATAACCAATTTCTCGTAAACACCAGCATCATCATCGTCGCCGTCGACGCATGCAACACGAACGTGGGAACGAACGTTTCTCGAACACGAAACGGCGCACGACTTTACCGTCCGTTATGCGGTTCAGCCTCCGCTGCCCTCGCCGCCGCCAGCGGCAGCCGCGCCTGTGAACGATGCCCTCTCCTACGTCACCTAGAACGACAGCGATGGCAATGGTGGTAAGGCAACAACGATATATTGACGACGATCGTGCTGTTGGTGATGGCTTTGGCGGTCACGTGTCGCGTCTGCGGCAAGCGACAATAGTAGCCGCATCAGCTGCAGTCGCGGCTGGAGACAGCACTAGCTGGAGCTAGCAATTGACGCTCAGCGTTTGTTGGCGGGGAGTAGCGGCAAGTGAGCAAACAGTGAGGAAAGCGGGTGTTGTCTAAGCTGGTTGGTTACGGCGGTTTTCGTTGCTGAAGGACCCACCATAGGGCACTATTTACTCTAGCCAGTTGTCGTACAGCTCGTCTGTTTGCCTGTTCCCTAGTAGTCGGCCTGCTCGTTTTCAGCGAAGGAACAAACACGATGAAGTAAATGTGTGCATACAGGTGCTGACACGAGCGGAAGTGGGACTGGCTGAGTTAATAGAAGAAACACTGCTATGCCACAGACGAAAAGCAGAAGGCACTTCTACTACAATGACAGGCACGATGCAGTAAAAGGCGCGCACGTACTCAGTGCTTTAAATGTCTCTTCAGCCTGTGACGGACAGTGTTGAGTGGTGCGCTGAATTCAGCAGGTGTTGAAATCCGCTTGTCTGTCTCTGTAGATATCCGGTTCGTGTGTCTGGTCATCTTCGTGCATCCACGTAAGTGCCCGAGTGCTGCAATGATTAACAGCGTCCCCTTTCTGCAGGCATCACCATGATGAAAACGCTTGCTACAATGACAGAGACAACGAGGGAGCTTCATTGTCGGGTGCCTTTCTGTACGTCAATGCAAGCATAGCAAAGAAATCTTATTTGGGGGGTTTGTATCTCGAATAACAGCATCATGATAAATCGCTGGCGCGTCCATTTTATACTGTACAGTAGCTGTTGTTCCAAAGTGATTTAATTATTCGGTCCCATTTCGGAGATGTTAAATACCACCCGTTAGCGTATAGCGAGTTATTATCAGACGTGAAGAGTCTGACGTGTTTCATGTGCGTTATTGGATTATTATGGTTACTGTCAAACTCATCAATCTATGTGTGCTCTGGCTAACGGATACAGCTGATCTGCATGTTATCAGTGACTGTCGGAATCGTTCCATCAGGTTCAAGTGATAGCTTAGTGAGTAGCGCATTTGCTTGCCAATCTTAGGGACACGTTGTGGTCTAGGTTCGAACTCATAGGACATAGACACACAGTTTGTTTTGTGCTGGGAGCCAGCTAGCCAGCCATCGGATCTGACGCCTCACGGCAATACCGGATGTAAATCTTGAAACAGAAAGGTTAAAGTTGGGCGGAACTCCAAGATATTCTGCTGAGCTTTATATATATATATATATATATAAAAGATATGCTTTAATTGAGTAGGTACTTGCTTCCGGAGTAGGTAGTTGTGTGTGCAAGCGTATAACTAAATGATTTCTAATGAACGAAGAATGTTTAGAGGGTTTCAGCAAATAATGGCAAAAAGTAGTTGGAGTTTAAAAGAAGACCTGCGTTGTCGGATAGCTTACAGATTTACTAGGTAAGCACTAGCATATAATTGTCTCGGCGTATTCAATAGAAAACAACAAGTTGAGCCAATCGAACACCGAAATTATTTGTAGACAATTGTTGTGTACGTGATCACTTTTGCTATACGCAGCCATCAATCGGAAAGCGGAAATTTTTGGAGAGAGTTTATTTTATACATGTACATAGATCGTTACATCTTCGTAATATCATTACGGTCCGCAAAGAAACGACCCGTCATGGGCTGATTATGATTTCCATCGTAGGTTGCCATCAGCGTAACGCTATGGCCAATCCAACTGGTCAACACGGTCAGCAGTGCAGCAAATTTCAACGAAACTTGCATCTGTCCGGCCTCGCTCCCTCTGAACGGATTTTGTTGCCGATTTATGTTTAAAATCTTAAGAGTCAAACCACTATATGAATCCACCCGGTAACTATCATGGAGTTTTTATTTTTCTAGCATTTACCGGCGGCTTTTCGAGGAAGCCTTCTTCATTTCGGTGTCATCATTGTAACATTAACACACAACAGCAGCAGCATCGAAGTCCTCGCAATTCATGAAGTTCAAATACGCGTTTTTGACAAGCGTCCACAAGGCTAGGTCATAGTCATCCTTTATTCCGAACGTATAAGTGGATACACGGGTAACTGTCTCTCTGAAACCAGCCGCCTCCTTGATTAGGACAAGCTAGCCTCCGCTAAATCGCGTTCTGCCGGTCAGGCCAGCAAGGTAGCGGCGGTCATGGAAGTATTCAAAAAGTTTTTAATTTAAAAAGCCTCGTCTTACCCCTCGATGTTAATGCTAAAAGAAAGCGCCACCTCTTGATGCCCATTCCTCGTAGCTCACCCTTGTCTATCAATTTTTGTTACAATACAGTGCTACGTTTTTCGGTTTGGCCTGTCGAACACGCTCCGCTTAACGGGTTGAAAAGCTAGGGCGCTAGATGGCCTAAAATCTCTCTGCACAGCAACAGGACTTGCGAATAAGAAATATGATAACAATTTAGGCTCAAACAAGACAACATAGGAAATGTCAGAGCTAACGGGGATTCTACGTAAGCACATGTGCGTCTCATTAGGAAATGCAAAGAAGACAACAGTAATTAAACAGGATGGTGCTGCTTCTGCTGCTGTTGCCGTGGAATACTCTATAATAAGAATAAGGGAATAGAATACTTGCCAAAGAAAACACGGAAGTAATTCACTTTTTAACTACAGCATTTACGGTCCCCATGGCGTCTTTGGCGTAGCGAATAATCTCCCCACTGACTCGTAAGCGAAACTGCTGCACGTGTCTGCGAATGTTGTTGGCATTACTCATATGTTATACGGACGTATCCAAATACAGAGGACGAAGACCATCTGCCTCATACGTGTACATAATTCTAGCGTATTAAATTAAATCCATGAAAGCGGCGCCGTTTGAAATGAAACCAAATTATAATTATGTAATTATAATACCGTATCAGTTTACCGTAGCGAGGACCCCGGCCGTAACCGTCGACCTCTGCTTCTAGCAGGCGTCTGTCAAACTTATTTTTATTGCTTTAATAGCTATCCTTTGAAGCCTGCGCTATTTTAGAAGGCATTAGACGGTCTTTTTTCCCTTCATTTCTTATCATATTGAAACAATGCTATTATAGAAATATGTACTAATATCGCGGGAATCATTTAACTGGTTGGTTGTATTCAACAATTTCTAATGATTTTATTTGTTGTCTGGTTCGTTTCCAGCGCCGGTGAGTTAAGGCGGCGGCTGCATCAGTCGTGTCCGCCAGCACCGATGGGACCACGCGGCAAATAGCTATTACTTGCGGATTAAGTGACCCATTTCTTAGTGGCCGGAGAGTGCGTGAAGCAATGACGAATTAAAAACGTGTTATCGATTGTTTAAAAGTGGGCATTTCGGTCGCTTCTCACTAAACGAAAGCGTACCGAAGGCACGTGCACGTCCAACATATACAAGTGAATTGCTTCATCTGTAGCTTCTCAATTGGATATACAGTATAGCTAGGCCACGAGCAAAGTTCGCTACCAGCCTTGGCTACAGAATAAGGTACGTTGCCATTTTAACTATCCACATAAGCAGAATGAATTTGTTTGTATATGTATATGCTCCCAAGGGAGCCGCTTCAATTTGCAAGGGTAACAGAAATCGTTTCACCGCCGATACGCGTCGGCATATGTTGTCTTCAGCCACCTCTGACTAGATGTTTTACAAGCTCTGCGTTGGATATGCTGTTGTTAAGCGAGAAATCATCTGTATTCGATACGGGTCATCGTGCATGCATACATTATAAAACTGTATTACCGTGTTCGAGGTAGAACGGCTAACACAAATATCATGTACACATTCGCCAATTATCATCGCTGGATGCAGGTATCAGCTGGTTATATATGGCTTCCTTATACAAAGTCGAAGCGTAGACGATTTTAAACATATATATATATATAGTAGAACGGCGATATAAATGCTGGCCACCGTTGTCCTTGACGAAATAAAAAGCCGCCTCGGAGGCAATACGCTGTGCCTGCTTTCAGCTAGTCCGGAAAACGTCGGCTTCATGCTTCGACGCTAGCTGGGAGAATAGAAGAAGCGTTTACTGCAACTGCGCCCGGAGGCAACTATCGCCTGTCCGTCGTCAAGCCATTTAATATATGGTAAAATAACGTTGGATTACGGTACGCACCCGTACCGTACGAAACGAGAAAATGCTGTAACCAGTGTTAGTATCACTATGGCGGTTTTTAGTATCATCAAGCGTTTATCTCCAGCCGTCATCAAAAGAAGGCAGGCATCTGTCCGTACTCTGGGTGGGTTGAAAACGGCACAAACTGCGCCTTCGTCCACCCCATCGCTGCTATATCGTGTTCACTCTCTGCATACGGAGTGTGGTGCCGCATCGTAGCTCACTATTACATAACGAGTAACGTATCGGAGTGAGCTAACGACGTTTCCCCCGCACCTACTAAACTATTAAGAAGCCAAATTTACATATAGAAAATTGCAAGATAACGACCATATCGATTACGCACATTGTTCACGGTGTGTGGTATTCAATAGTGGCCGACAGAATACTAAATATACTTGGCCGAGTAAATTTATACAGTTACGAAACGCATAGGCGTATGCTAGACTGTACGCGGAGCGAATACGGTAATTAATAGTATATTGTTCGATTGAACAAAGCGTTAATTTTACATAACTATATGCGGTAAAAGCAGCTACTGCTTCGGAAGACTGAAAGATGACCGCTAACAAGGTAGATGCTTCATTTCCAATAGGCGTGGCGCTTCACGGTCCTCAAATCAGTTCCTTCTGACTTTTTCTTTGACAAAAACTTTTCGCCATAATATGGATCTTTGATTGAGACTTTCGAATGCGCCTGTTTTTTTTTTTTTTTTCCTTAATTAACTTACCAGATAAACCTGAAAACAGTGTCACAGCTAGGCAAGAAACAAGGCTGAACGTCCTGCATTAATAACAGCATATCTGTGTGTTGAACATTGAGTTAGAGCTACTTGAGCGTATCGTTAAGCATGATTCGTATGTATAATAATAAGCCAAAACCCCGGAGTATACCTGTAAATTTTGTAAGCTTTCGCAGGTGTGTCCTACGACGCGCGGAGCGCACGCTAACTACCGTTCGACCAATCAATGGAGTTGTATATTTTTAAATAATACAGTCATCGAAACAACACCGTTACCTAATGCTGGACTGCTACGATCCATGTTGCTTTCTACTGACCTAACACAATCGGAAGAACACTAACATACTAACGTAAAAAAGGCGTTATAATAATGATATAACAATGATGACAGGCGAAATAAGGCCGGTTCCATATACTTCGATCAAACCGATTAAGCTTACCGCTTTCATATACATATATATATATATGTGTGTGTATGTAGTAATATACATATAGCATATATGTGATGTCATTGTTTTATCTATTCAATGTTGAAACACTGCGGGCAAAGCAACGATGTCCAACATAGTGCTTTCTCGACATATTCTAGCGGTAGTCAGGTGGAAGCGTCACTCCACTCAGTGAGAATGCCTATTTAAAAAACCAACTAAAGCCTACCTTCGGTCAATGCACAGCTATTTTCCTGCGTCGTCTACGACAAAAACGGTGTTCCTCTAGAGGCTTGGCGTCCGCCTTTTCAATTCCATGACGACCCGCCTGCTCTATATATTCTGTTTTAACTAATGAGAATATATTGCAGTAGGTGACGGCTTCCAATGAAAACCTAGTACCGACTCAGTATATGGTGTAGGCCGATGTGCATTGACGGAGCAGCATAATTCAGTGAACATTTGGTTAAGTGGGCGATAGTAGCCGATGTCAAAGGCTGGGTTAGGCCTGACCCGCAGACTTTAGTCTATGGATCGTCACATCGATTGAGCAAAACATGTCAATGAATTAACCTTTAACAATTAACAGTAATCTAATTATTACTCCGAGTGATTCGACCTAGGCACTAAATCTGTGTCTATATATTTGCTAGCGTTTAAGCTAAGACGACGCCTGTACAGAATCAAGCATGCAAATGTTGCTATCAACATCTATTTGAGCTAGCTGCAGACTGACTTGTTGGAATACATATACGAGACCAAATTTCACACGTCGGAGTTGAATATTGCATTCAATACCGACGCATAGATACAATAACCTGTTATAGGATAATAGATAATCTGTGCCCCTCATGCAACACATGACTCGCGCCAGGTATCCGTTCATCAGCGATATTTTGTTGCGCTTTTTAAGCCTAGACAAGCCTTGAACATTGCTGCTGTCGTAAGCTAGAATTCAAAGGATGCCGTATCAGCAGATGCAAGATCTCGTAGCTCTATTTCAAAAACGATCAGATCTAGGGTGGGTTTATATACATCGTTAATGTTTTGTCAGCCGCCTGCCTATGGTTCGGTATTACCGATACTGCATTAATGCTTACGATCTTTGAAATCCCGTAAAATTCTATAGGTGGTGTTCCCCATTGAACAAAAATTATCAACATTCTAAAAGTAATTTTAAGACACGGACAAACAAGTATGAGCGTACTAATCTACGAATTTTTGAAGTACTAAACACATTAGGCAATTCTAGAATGCTTTCGTATCTTATTTGTAGCTTATAGCGAATTAGTGTGCCCCAAACGTCCGTCATTGCAATAAGCCTCAAATCCAATAAACGTATTATAGTAAAGGAATATCTCGTAATAAAGCGAAACACAAGCGATGGCTATTTCAGTGCACTTCAGTCAGATCACGAAAAAACGTCGCTGGCGCCATTTCTACCAGCTTTAGATAGACGAGTCGTAGTGGGGCTCCTCCCTGGCAGAATGTTTAACATGCCCTTTATAATTTAGCAGGCGATCATTGCCTCTCGGTGCTCGTCCCTACATCTTACCACAAGATCGCCTCATTCCGATGGGCGACGCCATAAGGTACATGAGAAGCATGGGAGCCAAAAATATGTCCAGGAGAGCAAAAACTCGCGCGAGCTTGCGTTGGCGCACGGTCAGAAAGGTTAAACCTCTTGCCGTCCTGAAGCATAATTGACTGATAATTTGCATCGATCCTGCGCGTTCGACAAATGCCGGACTTAACTGATGTCGTCGTAACAACCCTGTGCCAACGTTCAGCTGTTCAGAAAGAGTTACACACGAGGTATTTTTTCGTGTTGTTCCATGCGGTCATCCTATTTGATATACTGGCAGTTTTGCTTGGAATCAGCTGCTTAAAACTGTCATAGCAGGCCAGACTGGGTCTGTGATTAACGTAAGAGGTCTACCTGCGCTTTTTATTGTCGACTAAACGTAATTATCGTGAAAATTAGTTTTTTGTTTTTGCTCTGTAAACCTTCTGTATTGTGGCCCTCCTTTGTAACAAGACCAGATCGGTTACTGCGGTACATCTCCATTCTCCGGTTCTAATGTATATCCATCTGGCATTTGAATTCTCCTTAGATCAGAACGAACTGTGTAGAAGCTATACGTTATCTTTCGAACGTTTTACGCATTTCCTTTTCTACCGTAAATAAGTCTACTTCTCCATAGTAACCAATAGCAGGTAATAACGAAATGCGGTTTCATTCATCTAGACTCAGAATTAGATGACTGGAATGAACAGAAACAAAATTACCTTGGTTATTATTGTTAGAAATTATGATTGTGCTTATATTCAAATCTGTATAATTAAATGAAGAACTGTACATTCTACTCAATGAAATCCGAAGAAAAGGCACGAAAGCTAGCTCCAATCGATGGCCCGCTTCATAAATTCAAACCTAGTTACACGTACGTCACAGTGTGCATCATAGGAAGTTCAATTTATCGTGAGCGCCTGCCGTGACGGTGGACGCACTAAAGGAATACGTAATCGTCTGGATTTCATTAGCGCGTAGGCATAACCTAAACAATGTTTTATGAGGAGAACACGAATAGGTTTTGGTTAAAAGAGAAGAGCATCGAGAAACGGGGAACGAAAGCTTGGAAGTTTTTCCGCCAATTACCTGTGACATAAATGAGCTCCAGGTAGCTAAAAATCAAGCATGCTCATAACTATTATGTAACATCCGCTGAAAGCTATCGTTAGTTATGCGTAGGATACAACAACGTCTGTTTACAGGCACCTCGCCGCGCAGCTAAGCCCCTTCAAAAACTTCGAGCACAAGACAAGCCTAAACAACTCAATCCAGCAGCCATATGATGATTTGCCACGGTACTATTTTGCTTGTTAGCGCGCTGTGCAGTTTTTAGTGTCGCCTATGGAAAGAAAAAAAAACAGTTTTTCTGTGGTTTTTGATAATTCGATTTTGGTAGCGGAAGCTGCATTGGGTTTCAACTGTGGTCATTTGTTCTATATTGCGCAGCCATAACACCAGTGATGTGTTTGACTATCACAGCGAAGAAAGGGCGGCAAAATTCAAAGTGCTGAACTTCGCTCTAGAATATTTGCCATGCCGAGGGTTTGCATGCTAGTAAGCTTAAGGGTAGGTAGAACTGCTCCTTTTAAGAAGTCAATGCCTCGCCAATGCTCTGATGAATGCTGTCAACATCAGACTGTAACATGGCGGACGTCAAATCGCATCGTGCAACGCAAAATGGCATTTAGGTTTCACTTCGATCGGTGTGAGTTAGGGATGGTGTTTTCGTGCGACGTAAAAAGCTAGATCAACTGCGGTGTTACAATCGAACGACTTCCTGTGCACATGATGCTTCATGATGAAGATCGTATTCGGTTCTAATGAGTTCCCGTAAGTTGGCCATAGTTATAAATGTCAAACTTACGGCTTAGCAGCGCGTCATTTTTTCGAAGTTTTCGTTGCCGCATTAAGTATTTACCCTATGCGTGAGACTGTGCAAGGACAGTTGCTTGTATCCACTACGGATTGTTCCGATATGCATACATATGTGGGCTATTTCATAGTTCTTTATCTCTATCCTAAAAGTTCCCACGACGTTTTGAAACCTTTCGGGTCCAATACATTTTCTAATCGAGGAGTGCCATTCGAGCTTGCATTATACATTATACATTTATACACAGAATACGTTACGGTTACAGAGCTAACGTTTTTGTCCGGTGGAGAGAGACAGGTCCGCGTGCTCCTATATCTCTAAGATAAATTGCTCATTACATATGAAAATGTTCACGAGTAACTCATGCCGAGGGTCTGATGCGCTGTCAACTAAGCTGCCCCTGCTTAATTTTCGCATCCTTGACGTAGATATGATTTTCTTTACAAAATATTTAAAATGCAATCTATCAGCCATATACTTGTTTAGATATATTTGCCTGTTGGAAATTCTCGTCAGTGTCTAAACACCTTGTCTATATTACACAATAGGATCGTATTTGTCGCGCGTCAAAATGAATCTCGTGCGACTCCTTGTCGAATAAAGTTAACATAGACTTTCTTATGGTACGATGGCATTTAATCTTGGTAAACGGGTCGGTTCCTGTGTACATATCTTGCATTGTTATTACGGAAACAAAGCGAAGAACGAAGACTGTCGAATAATAAACGGTAGTCCTCATTGCTTGCATTATAGTATAGCGGACCGAAACGAATAACGGGTTGGTATCTTGTACAAGAGATAATAATGACGGCCGTAACGGAATCAGTGGCAGTAAAAGTAGTACAAATAGTCGTAGCAGAAATTGCTGAAACCAATAGACATTCGCTATACTATATTTACGCCTTTCTTTTTTTATTCGATATTCGCCGCTGCTGTTGCTTTTGTTCCTGTCAAGCATTTGCAAACACAACTTCTCTGATCTGATCTTCTTAGACAGCCAGTCAGCCAGCCAGCCAGCCAGCCAGCCAGCAGCGGCTGACACGGCAGCCGTTGAATCAGCATCAGGGCCCTATCTGATTAGATCTTCGGCTAAACGCTTCGTCGCGTCCGAAGCTACGTCAGCTCCACGCTTCGAGTGCCTTTGCCTCAGCAACTGGTTCAGCGCCCCTATACGCGCGTTGCTGGCGTCGGCAGGCGTCTCGACACGAGCGTCTCTTACTGCGACGGCAAGGCGAAGAAGGTGGTACTGAGAACGGAGAAAAGCAAAAAACTGCCGCTACTACTATTAAATTTACTAGCTCTACTTTTATTACTAGAACTGCACGATGGCGGACAGACCACGCGGAAATGTGTTGCCAATATTTCCACGACTATAAAGTCTACCTTCCACCCGACCGACGAGCTGATTGCTGGTCGATCCCTAGACACCGACACCCGGAGCGGCAGCGTTCGACAGTCGCGAAGAGGTGAATGATAATGATCAATGAATAAGAAAATGTTAGTGAATCTTCTGAATAATAATTATCGCATGACCGCTCGTCCGACCGACCCAGTGAATGACGGCTGAGCGGTTTCAGGAAAAGTTTTCAGGCAGAGGGAGGAGAAGCAACGCGAAGGTAAACAGGAAATTCCGCCTTTGGCCGGAAGACACACACTGTTACATCTGTCTGCATGAAGAGCCCGATAGCCAATGAAACGTTATCGTATTTGTAGTAATGACAGCGATCTTATGTGATCTTGTAGTCTAATTGTAGTGGTCATAACTTCGATTGCGACGTGGACGCTCAATGGAAGTGTTCGCTTGTTTTTTCGGTTCAGTGCGCTACCATCGCCGCCTCATTTCTGCCACGATAACGCGTATTCAGCACTAAACGGGTCCACTACATAGGCAACACGCTTACCCCTAGAAGATGTTCAGCTTAGTTAAAGGTTAAATGGGCAATCCACAATTACTATGGCGAAAACAGCTATGGTTGGGAGTCGATAGGCGTGGTAAATGATTACAGACTAATTAGAGGTCGCCATTTTGTTCGAGCAACCCTAGCCGGCATGCACGATGGAAATTTAATAGATCTGACACGTACTTAGCTCTAAGGTGAGAGGTAGTATAACAAACTGCTGTTACGGCGCACGTGTCCTTCAACGAATGACACGAAAAGAAAATTACCTACGGCACAAAACAGTGTTTGTGCTTGACGTTGAATATATTGGTAGCATGTAGCCAGGCCGGAAGATTTGGCTCCGGGAACATGAATCCGTGTCAACGTTGTACAATATTGGGGTGGGCATAGAATTATCACGCGTCAATGAAGTCGAAAGCATAATTTTCCATCATTGACTTTGTCATCCTATCGTTGTTCGAGAGCTCACTACGCCACTGCCTGCAGACACAACAATGATAGACAAGTTACAGTACATGCGTATGGTTAAGATAAATAGTTTGTGTCTTAGTCATATGTACATGTATCGGAGTCATACGAATGCGTCTGATTGTGTTATCCGGTAACGAGGAACAAGGAATGAGCTGTGCTATAGCACACGCGATTACTCAGCAGCGGAGTGTTTAAAGCAGCTGAAATACCATATTATATATCTGTGTCTAACATGTGTTTTGCATAGATTAATATGGATAACACACACATTGGTGGGAAAGTATTATACAGGCAAATAGAGAGCTTGAGGTAAATCAATCGTTATTAGAAATTGACAGCACCGAATGTGGGGAAACTCTTTTGACAGTACGCAATGGGGTACCTGACAGTGTAAAAGTCTGCACTTTCTTCTTTCGTTACTCCTATTTGCAGTGTATCTTCCTTTTTCCCACTACTTTAGTTATGAAAACCGTCAAACTTACAAGTGCCTTTGGTTCCAGCCTGTATATATTGGGTTAAATGAGTTGCAGCGCTTCTTTTTACCAAATAGAAGACATGACATTCTTCATCCCTGTGACAATCAGTTATTGTCTTATGTCCGTTTCAAATGTCAGTTTCACAATTCTCTCCCGTCTTTCCACTAAATGATGTATGCCGTCTTGCCAAAAGGTACCGGGTTCTGTCTCAAAGAAGCTTTCTAACGACGTTTTGAGTTCTGGGCCAGTGTAGAAGGTAAGGCAACGAAAGTAATTGTTCAGTGGACGAAAACAATCAAAATCTATTGGCACAAGCTTCAGAGAAAATGGTACAACAAAAATTTTCATATGAAGATTACGAGGGCAGTTTTGGCAATGTTTTCCGTATATGGTACCACGTTGTCGTGAAGCAGGATGACCTGACCCTGTTCTTTGCTCGAACTTTTTTATTAAATAACCTGGCTGACTCGATGCAACTGGGCCAAATAAATCTGCCGATTACTTGCCTCGTGCGTAGAAATCAGTTCTCAATGAACCAGGCCTTCACAGTTCTGCCGAATGTAAAGCGTAACCTTTCTCGGGCCTTGGGTCCGGGTTTCTCTTTTGGAGACACCCATCTCGACCTCTGGCTTCTGTTGACATATCTAAGCCACTTCCCATTGCCGGTGACAATTTTGTGCAAAAATCAGTCACTTGATACCGGGCGAGATATTAAGATATAACATTAGCCATAATTTTTTGTTAATTTCAAGGAGAGCTCATGAAATACCGACGCTCGAAGCTTTGGTTCAAATCCAAATTACATAAGTTGGTTAACAACAGTCGTATGGCTGCAGCTCATCCTCCTTGGCCAATTTACAGATTCTTAGCCCGCCATCTCTTTTCAAAAACCCTTTCAAGTGATTGTCCTCAGACTCAGGCGGTAGGTCACAGCGATAGTATCCTGTAAATACCGGATACCCTTCTTAAGCTTGGCAAACCACATTTAAGCCATCTGTTTGACGATAACATACTTATCGTACATAAGGGAAATGTCATGAGCTACCTAAGCAGTGCTTCAGCCTCGACAAAATGCATAGTGTAGAAGATGTAAAACATGCACTTTGCTCCTCGTGAAACATACATCTTTGAGGAATTGTCCTGAAGTTGCGTTCATGCACCCTCGAACGGTATATCAAAAGTAAACAATAAGTCTGACATAATAACAACAACTAACGTTTGACCAAAACAAAACCCTTCTCATGCCGTTACCTTTAATTTGTAATGTAACGTTTATCATCATTCCTGTTCGACAACTAACGACAAAAAGGCTAAGAAAGAGTACCTTTTGGCTGATTCCTCAGTATGTCAGCATGGTAAAGAAATGGCCATGTACCTATGCATAGCTATCATAGGTGTGCTTCCTAAACAATGCTAGTGATACTTGCATTAATTAATTCACAGGCACGTAGGAGCGCAGTTGTACCGATCACGTCTTATTCTGACTTTAACCAATAAAGAAGATAGCTAGAAGGTGATACCGTGAAAACTATTTTTATATTTAACATATTTTGTAAAACATGAGTTTATTATGAAATCGTTACGGTCAGAGCCGAACCACAAACTGGTTGAAATTTTTTTCCATAGCAGCAGTCCCATATGAAGTTAATAACGCACAAAGATAAACTTAAATAGTAAACCTGACTCCAGCCATTACATTATCGAGTAAGTTGAACAAGGCGAATCAGTTCAGCGTTAGATTAGACGCTGTGTAGTGCTATTAAATCTTGGCAGGGTTTATCAAACCATGATCCAGTCCGATAAGTGGGTCTGGTACGGTCCTGGCAACCTAAATCGGTCACACCTTCCTTCGACGATAGCTAACAGTAATGCTAGACGGATCCTATTCGCGATTTTTCAAAGTATAGAAACCAGAATATATATAGCAATTAAGTAAGTTACTTTGCCTTTGTTTATATTGTTATCTTAAGTATATCGGGTGTGTGATTCACAAACGTGCTCTATCTCGAGCCTGGCTAGTTGCTGGACGCAGCTGAAGCGTCCGTATAAATACGGAGAACCAGCTAAACGAAGTATTTCCCTCGTTCTTTATTGATGCAACGTTGTTTTTTATAGAATGTTTGTTCATAAAGCGAAACAAGCACGCTAGTAGTAATCAGAAGACCCTGAGAGAGCCCGACGTGCCTTGTTCGAGTACGCCTTCGCTCTCGCACGGCTTGAAAACGATAGATCTATTCTTCTAATTATAGACTGTTGCTATACGTGACCTCTTTTGTTCCTTTCCGGCCGTCGTCACCCTGACTGATAGTAATGAAACTCTAATCATTATTAACATCGAAACAAATTATTATCAAACTGATAAGATGCCATTGAGAATTCTCAACTGAGAGTTATCTAAGTTTGCAAAACAAAAATTGTACTTTGTTGTGGTTCTATAACGCAGTAGCAAAGGCTGGCTGGCTGGCTGACTCAGTCACATATGCATGTTAGGTTTAGGAATTATAATATAAAGACTGGCGTCGGTTGATATATAATGAATGTCAGGAAGTTAGCCGCTTACTATTAAAAAACAACCATGACACTGTTGAGCCAGCGGTAATTCAATCAAACATTGGACAAACAGGAGCCAATAACTTACCGGAATACGACAATAGATACGACAAAGCTTTGTCACTGAATCTGTCATAAGATCTATTCTACTTTTTATCGACGTTTTTTTTCCGTCTATCCGATTAAATCTGATAACTTACGATTGCTATTATGAGATAGCCTGCTCAATGCGCTATAGGTAAGTTGACCTTTTTCGTGCGAATAGTCTCTGAGAAGAACGTATGTGAAGCTGTTATTATACTGCTTCCAGTAGCCTTTTAAAAGCCGCTCGGGAGCGTAAGTTACTTCGTGTGATACACATCATTGGAGATGTTAATAATGGGCGGACTTAGTAAAAAAGTAACTGCATATATATAAAAGTAACAACTGTATATTCTGTTTAACAAAACGGTAAGGCAACATGATTTTAGAAAACATTCTTTCAGTGAAATTTTAGCCTGGTCAGATAGCAATAGACAAATGCTACGTCTATTGGTCTACAAGTAGCAGTTTTCCTACTGTGTGATATTTTTTTTACGCCAATTTGCTGTGAGGGTAGCGTGTTAGATCCCGTGATATTGAAGCCTTTTGTCTTCGTATCGGTATGTACGGTAAGTTCCTGAGGATCAGTGTGGCCAACAACAAACCAAATAGAACTGTCCATTTGCCATAAACAGCAACTCGGCACCATCGATTAAGTTCGCCAATTTATTTACTGTTAGTATATAGTGTCAAGGATTATGAGCAATAATACATATATTGTAGGATATAAACAGTCAGCACCGAAAGCGTGACTACCTAAGGTCACCTTGCATTTGTATTCTCGTATCGTATTTATTGCCTGTTCCAAAGCTCTTCTTGTTCCCATATCACTGCTGTTGAACTAACAGCAAGGCACTTGTGTCCTAAACCTAAACAGAGACCGAAGCGTGTGCTGAGGGGTAACATTGGAAACAGGAACAACAAAGGAACGCGAGCGCTAGCAACAGCGGCTTCGGATTTGCCATTCTCGACCTGAACACGAACGTTGATCGCTACGCAGTTCGCCTGTTATCCAGTCAATTGGTTACATATCGTCTTCATAACCCCATCATTTTCGTCATAATTTACTAGCGACTTTTTTCACGCGGCGATCAGCGATACTCCGAACAACGGTCTTCCTGTTGTCCTACATCGCCAGCTATGATGGCTCCTGCTGGTTCCTGTACAGTCGTAGCGTTGTCTATTACCGGGACTGCTCGAAGCAGTAGTAGTAGTAGTAGTAGTAGTAGTAACGAACGCATCGATTCGATTGTCTCTTGCGGTAGCAAAAAGTAGTGGCTGTGATCATCAATAATGCTATGTCTGTACAATGGACAGTGAGCGCTGTTGATTAGTGCACAAGTCACTTTCGCTCTGATAAGGCCATCTGCCGATACAGAACCGCTCAGAAAACGAACTCGGAAAGAGCACATCAGCTAAGTTAGAAAACACAATTTGACAAATGAATGAAAATCTTCAGTTGCTCAACCTTCAGTCGAGTTCGATCGGAAATCGCCGACGCTGATGATAATTGTTCCATTGTGTAACTTATGTCGAGGTACATCGATCTGACGCCACTGTACTGTCATATGGTAAATCTACGTTATCTTTATAGGGCAGTTCATATGCACCAATTTAGACGATTCTCTAGCCCAGTCGGCGCGGATCGAACCGCTGATTTGTATATCATGTTATAATAAATATGTACGTTGAGGTAGAAATGCAGAGCGAGACAATATTTTTTAATGAAGCAAAAGAGAGTTTGGAATGCGTGTCTGGCGTGACATGATGGGCGTTCCTGTGCATGGCTTTTTTTGCGTGTCCCCAATTAGGAAAATCGTTCGAATTGGGCACGCACTATCCTAGAACTATTGAGGGCCTTCAATTAAAACAAGTTCGGCAGGAGCCAACCCAGTACGTTTATAAAATAACAAGCAATGCAAGATCGAATTTCAAACGCACAATACATACAATGCTATATACTTTTATCATAATTACATCCTACACCCACACGCGGTAATAATGCACACTATTTCTATCAGTGAGCCTCGTGGCATTTCGGGGTAGCGGCTTTCGATTGACTACGTTCGAAAGCCTAGTACACGTTAGTTGCGTACTTCGAATTTCATTTGCTACCACGACAGTTAGAGAAATTACCTCATTTGGAGATAACATTTACGCTAGACTTCACTTCTACTAAAGCTGCAAGATAGTCAATTGTATTATGACTGTCTTCAAGCAAAAAGATTCGCGAGGCGCTGACTTTTTCTCAGACGTCGTGCGAAGCCATCAAACTGACTAACACCGATTAACTAACAAACAAATGCTTATGGATAAACCGATTCTTGGGGTCTACTAATACTACCCCTCAATGCTTCATCCGTCTAAGAATCAAGAGTAAACTTCTCATATGTTTTACTTCCAGGTATTGACGGCTGCTTGTCATCCAAGCAATGGTCGGAACTTTCATTGCGACGATGTAACCTTTCGCCCCAGGATCCTAACCATATTCAACATGTTTTCAATGCCAGCGGGTCGGACACGGATTGTGCAAGTGAACTATTTTCTGACTACCAGCTTTGTCTGAACGCTTTACGTTGGTTAAGTCCGTGATTTGAGCTGGGGTCTAGTCGTGTGGGACTCTGACACGATCGTACGCTATTTCGTAGTCAGAATGATCGTGTCAAGTGAGCAGCAACAGCAGCAGTGGAATTGTCAAGTAGGCCTATTTATCTAGTGGGATTGAGCTGATCAGTAAGACGACTTCGCTTCATCGGTAGGAGTCAGCTATGGCGAGCTATGGGGTACCGCAGGAATATGGCACCACGGTTGCCGCTACGGGGGTGGCAGAAAGCCAAACGTTGTATTTCGATCCCGCCGAAGAAGATTACTTCGAAACAGAAGGAAAGAACTTTGTTGTCGTACAAACAATGGTAAGTTTCTATAGAGTTGCTTGTTAGTAGCACGAGTCTGTATGGCGTCTATTATTTTGTTAAAACCAAACGTTTTCAATAGAAACCTATTAGCATCTTGATATATATATATATATATATATATAGTAAGTGAACTGGATGAATTCTGGTATAAATTCTGAAAAGATACCCAAGCGGTAAGTAATACATCTACTGGGTCAATTTAAATCAGTAGCCTTTTGCATGAATGATCTATGGCAACGATAGCTAGAGCGAGGCCCTGCTCTTAGTATACAATAATGAGGTACAAGAGGTACTGGTGAACATTTCGACCATACCCCAGTTTTTTTCATTCATGAAGAAATGTACAATTGCCACCGTAAAGACCGCTTACATATATCCCGATTTCACAGTTTACAAAAAACGTACTCGGCTAATCTGGGTGTCAAGCTGAAATCACCCCCATAAGAAAAAAATGCGCGACGTTTTGGGGTCACATAACAGCCTGAATATTGACTCCGGTTTCCCCCAATGATGAAAAAATTATTTCTCAATAAATATGCAGAAGAACGCTGTTTGTTAAACAGTGGCCGAAAACAAGTTTTCGCCGAAGCTACAACTGCCCACTCCAAAGTTTTGATCGTCGTCGCTCGGCCTTAAGTAGATTCGCCCGGTCATTGATTTCAATGTCATGACAATAACTATGACTGCTGGCGATAGCCATGTTCCCCGTGAACCCGTTACGATTGTATGTGTCGTTCCATTGTCTATCCAGTGCGGCTACTGCTGACCACTGAATTGAGGAGCGTCCACAAAAAAAAATAACGAATCAACCTTCTTTTTCGCTAGGCCTACCACTGATGCTGTCTCAAGAGCCTTCGTAAACGAAGTATCATGCGCGTACGCACAATAAATCGTCACTAAGTGAAAACATCGTGCATATCAACTAGTTTTGGTTCTTGCATCGTCGCTCTAGTTGATTGCTTGGTTGGTAGCAATATACGGTAGGTTGTCTCTGCCCAGAGTAACCGGCGTCTGCTAGGACTATTGTTTCAGCCGTTTGTGCTGGCTCTATTACGATTATTATTGTTGTAGTCAGCGCGTCGTTGTCCAGCACATCGTGCTCGTAACAAACCTCTGCTTTCCCGTCGTCTTTGGCCAAACTGCTACCGCTGCCGCCCCTATACCAGCTTTCCCTTGCAGGGTGGCACCGCGTTTGTCGTGCTGACCCGTACTGAACTGCTGGTCCGCTTGGAGCCTCGTTGACGCGCAGATATGTCCACCAGCAAGTAGGCTAGCGACGAGACACTCTACCGATATCGTCGAGTTGCACAGGCCTGCTTCGTTACGTTTGTTCCCGACTCGACCAGAGCTTAACGCAGACACAAACGTAAGAGTGATGCGATTGGGCAAAACGAAGCACCGCTGGCTAGAGCAAGCGGGCGGTGACCGCATCTGGCGACAGATAACGATACGAACACGCGTACAACCAAACAAATACCCTATATTATGTTCGGGGTGGGAGAGATTCTTGTCGATCGTGATGCGTCGCTGTGTTGGTGCCTATCGACGCATTGCAAGCCAGCAGGTTCATGAGCGACGCCGAAGTAAGCTAGCGTTCACGGCGGTTTAACTGGTGGTTCTCGTCTGGACCGGTTCCAGGATGGCTGCCGACCGTTCGTTAGCGAACTTCGCTTTAGCCAGAAGTTGAAATATGCTACTTGTAAAAGATAGGTGATGTTGGTAATACAAGCAGAGAAATAGACAAGTCTGGTAATGGGTAATACTTGCCCTGCAACCCATCGACTAGAAATAGACATGGCTGAAAAAAAGAATGAACTTAATGCTTTGTTTCGCCCTTAGAGCACGACACGTTCTTACTAATAAACCGGAGAAAAGATGACAGACTACACTAAGCATCTATTGCACGAGTCGTTATTCGTATAGGTACACGTACGATGCCGAAGTGGATATACCCCCCAACGACAAACAACAGAGAACTATTGACATAGTATCCTTATATACACGTATACGCGTAACGTCATCTTTAGAGCCTATTACGGGAGAAAAATATTTTCTAAGATGTAGTAAATTGCGACTGAAATATGTACCAGTTACGTGATTTGTCACATGTTCTAGTTAATTAGACCCCAGGTAAGTAACAAGGCGTCATTCGCTGCGCGGTCGGAATTTTACAGTAGTTAATGTTGAAGCTCGCGCCTCTTTTTCGAGTGACCCATTCTAACATTTTAGCGCTACGCGGACTTCAGGGGGATCCGTGACCTCCGATAGCTGTATTGTCTACGCTAGGGCCCAATAGGAATCAGCTGGGTCGAGGCAAAATGCCCCAGACCAAATGGACAAGTATCAAAAGGTTAGGCGACACCACTGACAACAAAAATGTCTGCTTTATTAACCAAATAAAGGTGGCCAGCTTAGTGGGTCTACTTTATATCTGTCTAACCCTCTCTAGCCCCCAATCATAATCACCATTGTAGATGTGCTTCGAGCCAACGCATAATAGTCGCAATTAGCGCTAGCGACAGGTCCTCAATCGTAAGGATTGCGCCACGTTTACTGGCTGGTCGATATTTATCGATATGTTTAGCTATCTGCTAGTATTGCACATATACCACAATCCATTATCACTCTGCAATTTGTAATAGGAAGCAGATATGTGCACAGAAATGACAAAAAGCTATACAGCTGGCCATTTGAGAGGGACCGCATGCAGTCTGCATCGCTAATCGGGCTATGGTCTTCGAAAAAAAAGCCGCAATGCAGACACATTGTATACTTCATTATTGTATATATACTGTTCTACACGGCCGTTATCTGCTCTCCGGTACCCAAGATGTTCGTAATATTATTATTACATTGGCTCATTTGTTTCCATACAACTCCGTGCCGGACATCGTCATAGTGACGTACAAGTCGTTACCTATTGTGTGTCCATTTGTTGATCGCGCACTGCGGTGCAACGGCAGGAGTTTTTCAAGTCTCTGGAACACTAGACACACCGTATCAGTCAATTATATAGATTTACATAGTGGTTGGATGCCCGAATGTCCCATATCCCCTTTATATCTGCATATATTGCTACATACTAATGCATACCTTTCTATGCGGATCAAAGCCTTCGTGCTGACATGTCATCTGGTACCAATAGTACTACGGTACTGGTAATAAATTGTACTTCTAATCGTAAACTAATAATTCGCAAAATCCTCATAGTCGTTAGTAGATGCTTTAGCAAAGATATCATCCAGATATTCGAGTGATTCATGTGAGTGATACAGCTGCTACTCTTGCCTCTTGGGCGTCTCTTATGCCCGACCTTGTTTGGACTAACTATATACTGGTAATAGCATAGATAGGGACAAAAATTACAACGACAGTTGACAAAGTAATCAAACCAGTTGTCTTCGCAATGTGACCAAGAGCTGATGAAGCATATGATGTAAAATGCCATTAGTGAGGTTACGATGAAGATCTCCAGTAGCCCATCGAACTTGTAGCGGCACTGTTACGCGATCATACTTAACAGACGCTTGAATCCACCGACCATGACCTTCCCCCTGCCTACAGCAAAAACACCGCCAACTCGACAAGCACTGCCATCGCCATTTTTGAACGCCTTTCTGCATTCAGGGGGTGACGCGCATATTCCCCAATCGGCCGTCGTGCCATGCATAATATAACTGTATTGGTCCATAGCAGTGCTACCGCATAGCGTTCAGCAAGCCGACAACAGTATTCGATGTATAGCAGTTCTTCTTCTCTGATAGTTTGGTTCGTTTAGGGCGAACGATTAGGGCAACCCTTGGGAGTAATTGTGTGCCAACAAATTAGCGAAGACCCCTAATACCCTACGCCATTCAGTGAATCCTGGCCAACATCAGACATAGATGCGACTACACAACGAGCAGCCTCATGTGCAACAGCCGCTACGAAAAGCTGCATCAGGATCAGTACATCCGCTCAACGTTGCTAAGATCCAATCAGATTACGTATGATGACGATGATGTCTCGTACGAAGGCAAAGGCAAAGGTCGAGAAAACATTAAAGAATAAACACTGCATATCTGAATTAACTAATAACTCGATCTACAGCTGTGTGCTGTAGAGCGTTCTTCAGCTTTTGAAAACTCTTATACTGCCAATTAACTTTTCTCTATTTTTCGAACTAAGTCTTCTACCATTTTTTGGATTTGTAAAATTCACCCTATCTTTATATGATACGAGTACGTTGTAGTGCTTATATGGGACGTAAAAGGAGAGACTATTCGTTACATTCGATCCTCTATCGTGTGTGTTCCGTTTTAGTATTGAACAAACATTTAAAATAGAACTCACCGAGGAATTATGTCAGACTTGAGAATATAGCAGTGGTCCATTCTTGCGTCTACCTCGGGTTTGAAAATTTACAACTGAATATTTTGCCAAAACTTTGTGTCCTTGTCACTTTTACTGTCGTTCCGCATACTAAGATACTTCAACAACAATCTAAAACGCGACGGACCGCGTTCGTTTGGACGTCGCTTTCGTTATAACTGCGAAACGGCTGGCGTCCGAACGACTCAGAGGCCACTGAAGTAGCTAGCTCTGTATGCTAAAAGCTGCTACTTCTATTAATAATACTGGCCAGCTGCGCAAATAGGGGACACCTGCATAACCAATGAAATACATGCGCGCACCCGCGGAACATCACGGCTTCGTCCAGTTAGTAGTCAGTGGCAAAGTACCTGTAGAAGGTGAAATCGTAAGGTCGGTTACAGATTGCCTTCAACTGTGAACAGCTGAAGGACTGCCTAAAAATAAAAGAAAAAACCAAGGCGCAAGATATTATTTTTTTTATGCCTCAGCTAATTACCATTGTCCTAGTTAGATGAATACGGTGAAATCGCATTTACTTCGCTGGCCAGGTAAATAGATGTCAAACATTTCTCCTATGGACCCTACAGCATAAGTGTGTTTAAAAATGGCTAAAGTATTTTGTATATATGCGATTGCCATTCATTTTAGATAATTTTTATCTGATCATTATTAGTGAGCCGGCATTATCGAAATTGATTGGCTAAAGACACTAGCTGAACTTTCTTTACGTAACAGAAATCTTTGCCCAAGGAGACACAGCTTTTTTGTCGATATAGGTCTACTGCTGACAGCATGTGTTACTTTATGAAGCGGTGGCTTACAAGCTACCTTTTTAGCTATGCTAGTTATTTTCAAATCCTATTACGCAATTTACGTATGATAAGAACCTTTGGGTTTTTCTTGGGGGGGGGGGGGGATGACAACAATCTGCATAACAACAATTACAAACAATTTGGGGGATGACCGCTTTTTCGAATACTTATGTTGTTTTCTGTTATCTGCATTGGCGATTGTTGAAGTTATCGATTTCCCTTCGAGGCTATTTAAATGACTCGTTCGGATCTGATCTAAAGGTTCCTCCTCACATTGTCCGGTCGTCTCCGCAGTCACCTTACGGACGCAATGCACGCAATCTGAATGAACGATATCTTACCTTGGAGTCTCTTTCTGCGTTGTTAATTACATGAGGCACACAAAAAGAAACGAAGATAATAGGTCATAATAGTAATAGAAGATTGCGTGGCAGCAGTACAATATGCTGGAATTGCAGTTATATTTTAATCGACATTTTTTTCGAAATTGGCATCCATATTACACAGTTGCGAAAAACGCCCTACCTTCAGTCAATCGCCTGCTGCCAATTCTCACCTACAAAATTCAAAATGTGTCCTAACATTAAGCCTTTTTAGCAAACCTTTTGTCAAGCTCCCACTATTATGGATCGCCATTGAAGCTACAAAGAACGTGTGCGCCATTAACTTTCATTATAGGAATACCGCTACAGCATTATACTATTCCATATTATTCTATGTATGCGAGGTTTTATCGTTCATACAAAAGTTACTCGAGAATGTTTATTCACTTCTATGCATGGTGGGGAACGCGTTAGGCTGAAAGTGACCCCTGTGCTGTTTAGGACTTAATCGTATTTACTTCTTTCTGCTTCCCTAGTTAATTTCTGATGGGGATTTTAATAGTACGATGGTGGTAGGGGTGGCTTACTTTTCTGCACGAATCCTTAATGGCTGCCTCGATTATGTGGATCCTTAGCAAGCGATACGGCTCCGAACTTCGTTCGTTGTTGCCCTGCCATTTGGTTCGTTCCGACGTTTAACTCCACCCAGCAGCAGTTAGGTATTACAGCATTGCGAGTAAGGCTACCTGGTGAGCTGCTCATCTGAAAACTGAGCGCCCAGAAGCTGAGGCACCTTGAAATGTCTCTCGATCAAAAACAGCATTACTGATAATCGCAAGCAAAAAGAGACGACCTGACCGCGTTTTCTTTTCAATCTTTTTTTTTTTTTGTAATCAGGCTTGTATGTTAAAGCTGACATTTGCCAACCATGACACTGAACTTTGTAGCCTTTTCTCCTCCGTAGGGAAATAATGCATTTAAGGGTTCATTCTTAAAACATCTCACAGCGCTGCCTTCATCAAGCATGTTATAGGAAATCATACTTATCGCATCGTTGTGATGTCATCTATTAAAGACACTACAAAATAATATCGAATAACACGAAGTCGCTTGCGCTCCTATGCCCCATTCATACGTAAATGTAGATACTGTCTATTTTCATTCTACCCGTACATTTTACAATTGACGTTCCACTCAAGTGAAGCCATTGGCTTTACTTTGGGGTGGGGAGTGGCCTTCCGTCAATTTTTTTTTAGTGTTGTAATCGTACTCATTTTATAAGCATAGTTTGGTTTCTTGTGGCCTGTTGTTAACACATATAAGCAAATCGTTAGCTGGCATTGTTTATGAGCGGTATCTGATTGCCTTCGCACCTCATTCGACAACATTTTCGGCAAACGCTTTCGCACTGGTTCGTTTTGCTATGGCCTAAGAATTTCATCTTATCTACAAGCCAACAAGTGTCTCTAACAGTTTTCTTCAATCATTTGAACGTTGAAAGACCAGTAACATATTTACTTTATGTATGTATTTCTATCCAAATGTCTATCGGTACAACATCTCCTCCAACAAAGCACTCCATTCCAGTACTGATATGAATGCTACTGCATCTATAGGGCTTTGAAGATTCAAACTTATTTCCATTCTGTTGTTCCTTCACCCTCTGAAGTGCTCTTTTCGTCGAAATGCTATTGTCGCATTACCTATCACGATAGCAGTGGCGCTGCTTCTGGTAGTATTTGAATTTTCCTGTCTGAATGGCGATTCT
The DNA here is from genome assembly GCF_002532875.2 of Varroa jacobsoni. NCBI lineage: Eukaryota > Metazoa > Arthropoda > Arachnida > Mesostigmata > Varroidae > Varroa > Varroa jacobsoni. The sequence continues at coordinate 95,902 of NW_019213212.1, read as the reverse complement.
GGAATCCTTTTCCCCCGTATTGCCCCCCTCTCATTCAGATTCTCAATGTTCTCTGTCCATCGGCGCGGTGCGCTTCATCTCCGTACGTTGCTTCCATTGCTGCCCATTTTAACGGCGGCTTATGCGAAATATTCTGAAACTGTATTTTGTAAATTCTTTCTCATCGTCATTGACACACGCACGATAACTCACTCACACAAGTTTGCTCAGACGCTGGCTTTTCTAGGCGCACAACAGGCAACTCTCGTGTACTCTCCTTATTCGTTTGGACTCATCTTCTTTTTCTTTGACGGCATAGTCCCTTGATGGTGTTTATACTGCACCTCTCACCGATGCAGTAGCTATTCGTGTTTGTTGTAGTAGTGAGCCGGCGAAGCTGGAAGGGTATCAACGGTACGAGGTTGACGGAGGGAACGGGGGTTACTAGTCGTCGTAGTAATAATCAATGTAGTAGTAATAGCAGCACATAGTATGCCTTCAGCGGCTGACGTTGTCTCTGGCTGCCAGCAGCGATGCTTTTCGCCTTGACAGCATCAGCAGCGTCAACTGCGGCAGGAGCAGCGGCGCAAGAGCACTCGTTTGACGCCGATGGCGATGATGTGATGGGACGTCAATGACCACAATGTGTGTCTGCGTCTTGCTAAGCTATGCGATAGCATCCCGTGCTGGTGTCGAAGCTGCGTAAATCTGCGACTATCTCTGCCTTGAACGGCGCTGTTCCGCAAGGCTTTCCTGCTTTCGCCGTTTCGTTGTTGTTGATAACGTTCTTACAACAACAACAACAGCAACAGCAACAATTACGATAGCAACCCCCTCACGCAGTAACTCGCATACAGCTTTTTCGAGGAGCTCTTCATGATGAAATCGAAAAAGGGAAACAGCGAACGGGACGACGAATTGGGGAATTCATGCCGCGAGACTCTGCGACGGGTTCGTTTTCTTCTGGTTCTTCATTCGAAAACATTAGCGCGCTGAACCGCTGTCAGCCCATGTACGATCGCGCACTTATTATGACTACACAAGAGACAGACAACGGCAGCAGCAAGAGGAAAACCAGCAACGACAACGACGATAAAACTAAAGAGAAGGAAGGAACCAAACGGATTTGGTGGCTCAACACCGAATAACATTACCAACATTTCACTAAAGTGGGAATGACCCTATGGGGCTGGAGGAGACGGAGAAGATTGCAGGCACACACGCACTAACCCCCCAGACACACGCAACATCAGGAACAGCATCACTGAGTAGAACTTCATAGCGCGGTTCGCTATGGCCGTTGTTTTTGCTGCTGCTGCTTCTGACGAAAAAAAAAAAGTTAATGATAGTGCTGGCCATAATGAGTGAAATGGCGGAACAAGTTGTGTTGTCATTGAGACCAGCGTTGTCGATGTGCTTCAGAAGCCTGGTAATAAATTGCTCACGACCTGCCATTAGCATTAGACGATTTACAATTACTACCTAGTTTACTTCGGTCATCCTCCATTAATTAAATAAAATTGACGTTAACGCGGGCCGCAATCCTGTTACCTTATTTTTCATCTCTTACAAGATGTTCAATCCGTAGGCTATCGTGTGCCTGATGGTAATTACGAACCTTAATTGACTCTGAGGCCCTTTGTAAACAACACCGCAGTATCAATCTACCCATGTATATGGGCAACGAAATATGATATGCGCTTACCAATTGTCATGCCATATTCTCTACGCCAAATAGAGCTCAAATTGAGATGGGCTGTTACGAGATACGTCGTAGGTGTTTGCAAGACATATGATTTCGCATGTCAGTAGGCCCACAGGCGACATCCTGTATTTTCTGCTTTTGGAAGATATTCCACAGGCCTATTCTGTTTCGTGTCGGATGCGCTTAACTGTGCGGTACCTGAAGAGACCTATGACAAACTGCTCCTTTATATTTTCAAGAAGTATCCTGATTCTAATCCTTAATTGAGTCGAAAGTAAGCGGAATTTCTCACAGCAGAGTCCGTGATGGAAATCGAACGATTGTCTAAAGCAACAAACACGATTGGGATTTTCCTTCTTTAGACCGACTGTACAATGCGTTCAAACAGCCTGACGAAATTCTCGCTGCTACAACAAGATAAGAATAACTGCTATTTGTTGCAGTCGTTGCCCATGAGATAGATTTCTGCATAAAGAGAAGAATAATTGCGTTTCGACATAGATTAAACATCCTCTATTTTTTTTTTGGAACTATTTCGGTCAGTGTCTTTATAAAGTTTCAGGATAAAGTTATGAGCATAAGGTTGGATGGTACACACAACGAATGTCGGAACAAAATAGGACCCTACGAATAATAATAGATAGGCTACGTTAATAGAAATGAAACAGTATGAAGACTGTGTTAGGGAGTAAGGGCCGTAAACACGATCGAGCCGTAGGTACGCGGACCGAACGGCATAGATTGAGGCTAAACAAATTCGAAGATAAGCTTGCTCGAGTGATTATTTAGGTATACACATGATATGAGCGCCTGGGTCTCATTATGTGCGATGCTGGTTTTAGGCGGTACAACGTTTCTTCTTGGACTCGGTGACATATCTACTATCATTCTATATTTGTTTTAGTCATTTGCTATCGAATACAATAAAATACAAATAATTTGCTACTTGGTCACGTCCCAAATAGCGTGTCTAACTAACGATAGTAAACAAACCTTCATAAAATACGTTTCAACAACTATTCACGTTATCGTTTAAATAATATTGCTACCAAAGCTAATGAATTTGAAAGTGTTGCAAGACTAAGGCCAGATCTCAGATCATAGATTGTTATTTTAAATAAGTAGACTAACAGGACCTGCACCAGTGTCGATATTGGCAGATCTGCTCGTTCGTTAAGCCTGTCTGCTAACTATGCTTGCTTAGATATCGATCAAGCGAGACGAGACACGACGCTGCCCGTATCGTTTGTCACGCCCAATGCAGTTTGCTATTGCGGTGACGAGGTCATGATGAGGTGATGGGGAAATTACAGATCGTACCGGTTCGCGGCTCCTGACATCTTCAACAGGGAGAGTAGAAAAAATGTTGAAATCGTCAAATGCCGAAACACCGAGGCTCTGATCCAATGGGCAAAGTTAACAGCGAAAAATTTGATGTCGCTCGTATCTTTATGTTATAAAATAAATTCAGAACCAGATAACGATCACAAAAGTAATAAGAGCTTTACTGTCAGTCTATAATATATGTATAATGGTTCAGATCGGATGAAACTGCGTTTAGTTTTTGTATATGATATATTATGTATAATGGCAGCAAGATGAAGATGCGCCGGAGACGAGCCTAGAGTAGGTAATGCGATGGCAATATGATACGATGACTCTTAGGAAGGATAATGTTAAAGCAAAAACGTGTCTCTGCTTGGCATTACTGTATTTCGCACTAAAAGGTGTCCATGGAAGACGCCGTGCTTTCGTATCACTCTATGCACTTCCGGACCGCCGGTGGTTCCGCTATAACATGTATCCATTTGAGAGTACGGAATTTGTGCCTAATGAACAGATACGACATTGATTGCTTATTACATTGTAGTTTTAAGAACCGTACGCAGTTATCTAAAGAAAGAAAAATACCTATTTAGGCTGCCCATCTGTTCTTGATAGAAACGCTCGCTATCATTTCATTAGTATTCTTTAACCTCTGCGTCAAAGACCGTGCACAGTATTACGGTTGTATAATTGGTTTAGCTGAGCCGGTCTTTGTGGACGATTTTAGACACCCAACGTCAAATGGTATGTGAGTCAATTAAATAGCAAACCTTCGTAATTGAGTCACAATCTACCGAAATTACCTCTCATTTTAGCCATAGCAGGCTTTAGCTCTATACGAAGCATTCTATATCCGCACGCAGTGTTGGCAGCATCACAATTTATCCATCTTGAACCTACAATTTTCAGTGATATTACATTAATCGCCATATTGACTCTATTGGCGTTGTTCTTGTAGGTCATTTAGGGGGTTTAGCTGGTTGTTCAGAAGACCGGCTCTTTTTCGCCTTTGAAAATTTCTTACATGGAGCAACCGTACAACACTTCTCCTTTTGCCTTAATAATAATACGTTCAACTATGTAGCTCATTATCTTACTATGGACTTCACATCGTTCGAGAATTGTTATTTGGTTCGTTATTGGATTTAATATAAAATGATCGGCTGGTCAGAGAAACAGTCGACGATACGATTCGTCGTAAGCATTCATTTTGGAATTATGCTCCATGGGGTTCTCGTTGTTCTTATGGTGCTTTTTTCTCGTCTGTCTCCAGACAGGTGAGTCGGCACCGCAAGAATTGCTAAAGCCTGGCGATATCAGCGGCTGGTAGTGCTATTGTTTTATACCTACCTTTCCTAGGTTATTGTGTAGAATTCATCATTCATCAGCGGTCTGTTCGACTCATGCAGCTGTAATTTCTAGGAGAGGTCAGAAGTGACTGCTTACGGAATAGCACATACTGATTTTCGTCAGGTGGGTTCATCGCGCATTGCTCGTACATGCCTAGCAAATTGGTCTCAATCTTAGCGACAGCCAGCTCTTGTAGCCGTTATCCAAATCTGTGAATTATCACAGACGCCACAGCTATGGTGTATGACATGTTTGTACCGTAAGGAAGGGACTTGCGTGACCCGTTCTTCCAAAACGTTGATTATGTAACTATCCTAATTACACTTATCTCAGTGTGGCACTGATTTATGTTGTTGCTTGTCGACAACAATGGTTGGCCTACTCCCCAAAAATTGACGCTAGAAAATCAATCGGGAAATGGTGATCACGGAACTCGCCTATACGACTATACTACTGTCTCACAGAAAAAGAAATCATATCTTCACAAAAACGCACGAATAATGTTCAAGCAATCATCAAGGGGTTCTGAATATAAGTTGCAGGTGTTGCTCGGCGGAAGCAATCTAATTATTTAGCCCTGAATGATACTGTCTGTACGTGTTGTGGTGGCAAATTTCTTTAAATTAGGAGGTCAGATCTCTTGCAAGTTACCGTGACCGCGCAGAAACGCACCACTGATTGCTATTAGTTTCACGAGTGAGTTCGTAATTTTCTGGCAAGACGCATCTACTTTTCTGTTTACTGGTAGCACCTTCATAGAGAGAGTATGATTATTGTTATGCATTATTTTACGTTGATGAGCAAATTTCCGCTAATTTTCTTTTAATATGAGTCACAGAATTGTAAATATACAAACGAACATTGAGTGGTAGTTCCTGGTCGTTCTGGAAGATGCAAAGCATGTTTCATTTGGCCTTAAGATGTGTCTATATATATTATATATATATATAGGTGACGTGGATCAAAGTTTATGCATAGACTTCATCTACCAATTCCAAGTTGTGTGACTTATTGAGTTGAGGGTAATGCTATTTCACTACCACCTTCCAGCACATGAAAGTGCATGCGCGTCCATTGAAGAACACTGAATAAACAGGCGTCTACCGTTGTCACTTTTAGAAACGTAGGAAACTCTGTTTACAATGATATGGCAAGATATTTTCGTATTATACTGCATCGAATTCAACATCGTCGTAGATAAATAGTTGCTGTTCTGCTCCTTCTCATTGCGACACGACGTCACAGAATCAAAGTATTCTCGTTCACTTTAACAGAACATCGTTTCAATATCCGTTTCGTTGCTAGATATCAGTTCGCTAGGGGTTGCTATTACAGATACTTGTTTATTGTATTATGTGAGTGAATGTGCTCCTGTCCTGCTATACGTTCACCGTTAAAAGCGCATCAGTACTCATATAATAGTAAATGCTTTGTTGATTGTAGCAGAAGGTTAGCGAATACCTCTAAATGAACTACTTCGTAGTCAGACGTCGTAAGCCTGTATTATGCAGCTATTCAATTTATTCGCTATCGTCAGCAATGATTAAAACCAATTCCTGTAAACGGGTCGACGAGCACTTTCTTATACAAGAACTTACATGTAGCGCGTTTTTTGACAGGCTGTCACGTGTGCAGATAAAGAATATAGTGGGTGGTACACATTCATGTAATCTTAGGCCGGCGATTGACCCAAAGGCGGCAAAACACACACTACAATGCTATTCAAAAGGGCCCTACATACCCATAAATAATCTATTCAGTGCGTCTGTCTGTGTGTGTGTGTCGCTGTGTATTTAAGAGCGACAGAACTAAGCGGGCAGCAGATATCCCTGAACTTAAAATACGAGCCCTACATTAAATTTTGTTCGGCTTTCTTTTTTAAATAACAACCTAATTTCGTATCTGGCGCATTACAGAGGTTAACGTTTACCTTTTTTGCTGGTATGCTTTCTTAGAAGTAATATAGATAGTGTAAAATAAGCTAATGAGTCACCGATCCAACTATAGATGTACGCAGGAAATTACTAGGACATGACAAAAGTAACATACGTAGAAAGGCATAGATGAAGATGACCTTCATTTATTTGAATAGTAATAGTTCTGTTAGACCCCTGCAGCTAGGATATAAACATGATAATAGGAAATCAAAAATGCACGCCTTTGGAAAAACGTAACCTTTTAAAAAAATGGTAATTTTTTTCCTTCAATTAAAATAGTTAAATTAAAGTAGAACATCTAACAAAGAAGATATTTAAAAAAACCTTACCGAAAAACCAGCTGATTACCTAAGTTATACAGTTTCGTGGTTTGATAATTTGATTATTGGTGGAACTTAGAAGTTAATCAAAAAAGAAGGTGATAAAATTGTCTTTTGTTGATTACAATGAACCGTTCCCGATCTTGAACTGGTAGCGCCCCCTAGCGCTATATTTCTGTAATGTAATCGCACAGCTGCCAAGACATTCATGTTTATTTCGCTTGGTGGCGCCACCATCCACTCCCGCGCAATCTGGAAAAGCTTATATACAGAAGAAAGTTCAGAATGGCTAAAAGAGCTATTTCTCATTTAAAAACAAAAAAGATAAATAAACCATTTAATGCTGGCAAATGATTGTCAGATTCATAAAATTAATTTGTATATACATTTTTCTAATTATATTAGATTATCTAATTTAAGTGTGAGAATCTTCGCCCGAAGAAATCGTTTGGTAATTTTTAGAGAGAATTCCATTCAAATAGTACTTACTGAAAATGATGACAATTATAATTATAGCATTAATATTAATTAAATAAGTGAGCAGTATTGTTTATGTGGGCCTCATTGAGAAGCATTATCCGATAAACCCTTTCTGTCCTAAAGGACTACGTGCACAGTAGTACATTTCCGATTGATTTGTAACTAAGTGGAACAATAATTCATTAAAGTCATTACGGTAATTTCCTTTGGTCAAATTAAAGACACTCGTTCGGATGTATAACGCTAATAATAGGATCCTAGCCAAGTCGACTAGAATCTATTATTTTATACATCTGTGTATTGGAAGATACGTTGTTTTTACTGTTATTAGATTGCCAATATTATTCTAATCTGTTTACCCATTATGATCGAATATGTCAATACGGATGAACACAAGTGATGCGCACACGAGCATTGTGTTTATATATGTATTTCCAACAACTAGAAGTAACAGTGTACCGGAGCTGCGTGTAGACGCATTATATCTAACAGAAAATAACTGTTCTTGGTAAAATTAATGACGTCTAGTGGGTGAGTGTTCGTAAATGTCGGAGCTGTTGCACCCTTAAAACGGCACGCCCTCCCGAGTTACTGAGGCTAAAACTATCCTCACAACGAATAGCGCTAATAGGCGCGTGCTCGAAAATTACAGTAACCCATAGTGACTCATTGCTAATCATCGTCGATATATGATAGTCTTTAGTCTGCTAGATGTGAGCGGGTTTTTACCTTTACACTGTCACACAGGGCCATACTGCCCGATCCCCATATATACGCGACTGTTGTTACTTTCAAATTCTTTTTTGAGAAATGGTAGACCAACAATAAGTGTCTTTAAGTGAGAACTTAAATGGTTATTGGTAGCAAGCATTTATAGAGAGTTATCCTATCACCTCATTTCGAGAGCCGAATAACCTACAGATAGTCCATAGACGCCCGTACACGCAGGCACACAACCACATGCAATACGTAACTTGAAAGGTTTTTTTTATTTGAAAATTAGTAACAATTCTAGACGTGGTATTTTTCTGTTATATTATGCCCGCCTCACAGCAACTATAACCTATGATAAAATTCACATAACTCTTACAGTTGTTTTACAGATATTGCATAATTGATATCAAACCTGTAGCAAAATAAGGTAGGTTCAATATATTCATGTTGAGGTTTTGTTGACTGGCGGCATAATTAAGGGCTTTCGATAGGCGCTTGATGCAATATCCAAGTACAATACCTCATCTATTACAGAATCAGCATTTGTATAAGTAGGATGGTTAAATACTAGAAACCTCCTCGGTCTTACAATATTTTCACAACTGAGTGCAAAAAAAAACCTCTCAACTCAATTTGGCAATCGAAATGAAATGCTTGTGTCCTCGACGAGTGGAGACTTTGTATGTAAATTAACCAATCCATATACCATATGGATCTCCAAATTGTATCCCTCATCAGCGTACTAGGTCCATATATTGGTGGGCGTCAAATAGTAGTTCTCGAGTACTTGTCGCAATGACTGATCTATAGATACGTTTAGTTCCAAGAATAACAGCACGCAAAAATAAGTCGGATTTGATCACTTGTCGCTTAGCGGTACTTTTTCACTGAAACCCACGAACTCAGCTTGAATACAATATATATAGCCCGAAATTCTCGATACGGTAAAGTTAGTGGGACTAAACTTGATGGGGCCGGTCCATGGAAAGCCGACAGCGAGTTCCGTTTACAGCATTCTATGCGTTCAAAATGCAATACAATTGTTATCATATTTGGGTTGTTCAACTTGTGGCATCTAAAGGGTCTACAATGACTTTGTTGATACTTATTTTGATGGAAATTACGATTAATTATCGAATTACCATCTGCTACGATTTTGGGTACCCACGTAATTTTCCGCCTGGTGTAAAATAACGTGCCGTGAAGCATGTCCTTTACTGTTGCAAGACGTTTTCGTGTTGGTAAAGGAGCTGTTAGGTTATGCTATCTACTCAAAGCGCACGCTACAATAAATCACCGTGGGCTGGGAACGGCGGTGGCTCGCTACAAGAGATTGTCTATAAAGAGCTAAGCTTCGGGCAAACAGTTTTTACCATTTTATTGCTATTTTTTATTTAGCTTATGTGCAATTATTGTTAATTAGTACCGCCTCCTTTTACACTCGTTTTTCGTGGCTGCAATGGTCAAGCCTACAAGCCTGTTTTGAGGTAATCCGTATTTGGAGGTCCTAGATGTATCGAAAACAGGTGTACATCCGTCGCTTGGCTAAAACCTCTTCGATAGGTGTAGCATACACTTATCGAGTTACCGAACCCCTCTCCTGTTGACGACTGCTAGTTTTGGTTTGTTCCACGAGATGTGAAATCGCTAACTGTAGTAACACGCTAAAACCTCCGTGTCATTGGTGAAATGGGGCCATCTTTATCGATTCATATGCAATCACTTGTTACCGTTACTGCGATTTCATACCACTTACTTGGGTGGTTATTAGCAAAAGTATGTTGTGCATGCTGGATCAAACACGTTAGTTGATTCAGCTGGCGTATTCAAATTTTCAATCGTCCATCGCTAGCGATCAGACTGAAATCATTTATTTGCAAAGCGTCTACCCAAATCCTGTCCACTGCTCTCTGACGCGTGAGGCTTAGCCGACCACTGCCTGTTCCCTTTGTTTCTCGTGCACGTGCTATCAACCATTTCCTTTTTAGGCGTGTTCAGTTTGCGCAGGCCCTCATTACATCTCGTATATTTCCCGTTCGATTTGTTTAACCAACAATTTCAAACAGCTTCTGCTGCGTTAGAAGTCGTTAGTGGGTTAGGCTCGAACGTCGGCACCGTTGAATCCTATGCTGAACGTAAGGACGGGGTACAACGTACAAAAAGGACAAATGAAATCAACTCTGCGCATCGATTATTCGTGACTGACAATACTTTTTCCTCATCCTCGTCGCTTTCGCGATTTATATCTGGTAGACGATCATCACCTGTAGGCTATGTCGCTGGGTCGATGTGCACCTATAGCGCCTTGTAGATCTTGCAGTTTGTTTAGCTAGGAGACTTGTACCCGAACTCAGTTCAGTGACCACCGCTGGTTCTAGAGCCGTGCAAGCGTTCCAGAGACGCAACTGACAATATCTTCTTGCTCATCATCTAGATGAAGATCTAAAGTAAAAGAACTGTAACGGGTGAGGGAAGATGGACGCACGAAGCTGAAACGTGTGGCAAACAGTTTTTTTTGCAGTTCTGTATCTATCCATCCACGCATGGGCCCAGTACGGTTTAAAACAGAACGACGGCGGCATCCAACAGCCAGCGAACTCTTGTAGTCCTCGCTCACTTTTCAAAAAAGTCCAACGACGACAACAACAGGAACACCAGCAGCAGTGGCAGGAGCAAAAACATCACCAACAGCTTCGTGTTCTACTCGGTATTAGCTTTGGGCGCCTGTCAGCGTCCGCTTATTCGGTTCATTCTTGCGACAGCGCAGCGTGTAGCGGGACCTCCTGCAACGGCTCTGCTGCGGCGGCTGATGTTCCGAGAACTGCATTTATTTGACGCCACCGACGTCGCAGGCAGTCAGCAATATTTGACGGTCGTAGCTGAAGCAGCAACAGCAGCAGTGCCAGCTCTATAGCGCTACAAGGGTCGCGACGAGCGATGCAAGACCTGTTCTTCCAGTCAGCGAATCAGCCTCTCCTCACGTTGTTGTTGTGCTTCGTATCTTAGCTAGTGTGTACCGTCCGAAGTTGGCGGTCATAGTAAAAACGATTGCCGTGTCGACAGCCAACACGCATGTAACCAACTGGATAAACTGCAGCGATAGCATTGGCAACGGGAGAGTCAGTAGCGCCATCTGGTGGTAGAGAACTGCTAGAAAAATGAAGCAGCCGTTCGTGGCTCACGCTGGGTGACAGACAAGTAACAACCGGCCCCGGTAGTACTGCCCCCTTCAGCCCAAGTGGGTTGTAGACGATTTCGGCGCAGTAACCACGATCGCAGTTTTGCTATTCATGCTACGACAAATATGGATAGGCACTAAAGGGTCCAAAGTAGAAAAAAAGGCTCTCAAACTTCAACGCTACTGTTTCTGCTCTCAATTACTTAGTTGTCAGTAGACAGAACGCGCGAAACCTACCGCGAAAAAGGACGCCAGACGGCATTGCGTTTTGGACCTCGACACCCAACAATCGTGAAGTTCCACTATTTATCGTTGTTGTTCGGCAAACCGCGGTTGTGTGTGTGCGTTTGTGCGAACGTGCTTCGCCGTGAAAACCGAGATAGATATCTTTGATGTGGCAGACCGCAGAAAAATGGCTAGAGGCGTGCGATTTACTATTGGGAAAGGCCGTGGTGGTAGTTGTCGTGTAATTCATTTGTGAAATATACCTATCTATCATGTTCAGTATAAGCAACGAAGTAAGCCGTGTATGAGAAACTTGTACGGGCACAAACAGCGAGGAAGTCGTGCTGTTAACGAGACAGGCAGTAATAGCTACGATTGATGCGGGACGTAAAACGCCAGAGATATCAAAAGTACATATATATGGTAATGGAGACAATGCGAAAGTGATGACATTATAAATATGAACGATTAGGCGACAGTGCTATCGCTTCCACGGTCATTTATTGACTAGTTGCATAGGGCAATCGTAGCCCTGTAATGCAGCGCGCGTTTAGGTCTTATCATTTCGTAGAGCGTACACATTCGAATTAAAACATACGTCCGATCACGCTGCTGGAAGAGGGCCTCATGTCACAGGCCGCACCATTGACAAATGATGCAGCCAAATGGAATAGCGTGTGAAATGGTAATCAAACTAGAGGATGTTGTTGCATTCGCCATATATCCCTAAGGAAAACATTCTTGTGCGGTAGTCCTACTAAATTTTTCTAACTACGAACCCGCTAGGAATATTATGTAAAAGCATCGTCATTTTCAACATCGAAACTACCATCCTTACAACCCTTATCAATAATATAGAATAGGTTTTATTTTTTCTATTATAATGGTATTCTTAATTAATTAGCGATTCTACGTAATGCTGAGATCCCGCGTAACCTGCATTCGCCGTCAGCCACGATACAGCGACCGGCAATGCGTATGAACCGAATTTTCGAAATCAATTAATTCGTGGATACCATCATCCAGTCCGACACAAGGACTCCTGCCAAGTTTTTCGGACACGACGCCGTCCTACCGAGGGGGTTATCGAAAGCTGCAAACGAATCGTAAAAACGCGTTTTTAAATACAAATAGAAAACGACGGCGGCGACGACAATAACGGCGTAGGCGAGCATGACGTTGTTCGTGTCCACGGTGCTACTGTCAATGCCACCGTGATAATAATGATCGTTTCACCTTTTCTTCGGATCCCTATAGGCGCCTGCCTGCCTAGTGGACGGTTTTGTTGACTTGCGGCGTGGGATCATATGGATGTGTAGGTGGTTTGTGTAGAAGCTTTTATCGGTTGGCCGGCGACGTCGATCTGGTCTCGGCGTGATCAGCACCGCTTAGCGGGCACCGACGTCAAGATCGCGTTCAACTGCCTTCCTATCACCCGCTGGGTTGCTCCCAGGATTCGCGCCCTTAATACTACCACTGAACTGATTTACTGAAACATTAACTAAGCCAGCTCCGATACTATAGCCTGGCGTGGGACGCCGAAAAATTTAAGCAGTTACTGTCAGCCCGGAAAGCTGCGATCTAAATGCAAGCGGCGACGGCGGACGGCTAAGGAATATTGCTGTAGAGCACGGCTGAGAAAGCCGATAGCTGCTATATTTGGTAGTGTTATTATATTATAGCTGAGTGACTGGTAGTCAGCTTGTAGATGGTGAGCGGGTGTTATAATAGTGGTCTTGCGATAATACAAAGCCTTGTGCCTCTACCAGCAAGAGATGCAGCGGCAATTGAAACTGCTGCAGATTGAAACGCCGGAGCATCCACTGGCACTACCAACCCACTGCCGCCCACGCAAAAAATCCGCTTGTTAGTTCGCTGACTGTGACTTTTGTCTTCGAGATTATCGATGTCAGCTCTGTCACAAAAGCACAACACAGCCAATTGAACTAAGCACTTCTTCGACAAGGCGAATGGCTCAATGTGAGAACGCCGCTGTCCGTGTTGACACGACACGGTGAAGTGCGAGGAAACTCAGCAGTTGCCGGTTCGACCACCGACGGCAAAATCTCAACGTGCAAGTCACCGACGCAAACGTTACCGTTAACGTTATTTGCTCCATTGGTCGAGTCTGCTGTTCAGGTCGTTGTACATCGTCGCGTGGTCTGCGCGCATGTCACCGACCGTTCTATCCTCCTTCAGTCAGACGAACGTGCCATTCTCTGCCAGATGACAAAGGACCTATCTATATGCGGCCAGCACTCTCACCCACGCCGCAACGAACGGAAATGCAACACAGACACAACTAGCGTCTATGAGCGACAATACGAACGAAGAACTGTTTGTGTTCGTACTATCGCTATGGGCTCCGGACGTGCGACAGAAATAGTAGTGGCACCTATCGAAACACGTACTCAGTCTGTTTTGGAGCTTTGATGAGGATCATGTCACCTAGCCGACAGGAACGTTTGTATCACCTATAGGATGTGGTGCAAGTAGCCTAATAAGTGAAAACCACCAAAAAGGTCGGAACTATCTCTGGATTAAAGCCTGTGCCTCACTGTCGTGCGAGCTACAAGATAACTACCACATCGGTGCAAAATGGTGACTGTCGTGCGAGGTAATGGTAATGAAAATGGTATCGACGCAACTGATGGAGTTGATATTGAGGCGCTGATCGTTCAGATCACTTCAGAAGAGGAAGAGGAGAGGCGGGCTCAGGAGTTCGCCAGAAGACCACTCCAAGAGCCTTGGCAAAGACGAATTGCAGCTAAAATGAACGCCGTCTGCAGTCCCATCAGTTATCCTTATCCTAGCATAGTGAGTGAAACAAAGTGCATGCGTAGGTACTAGTGTTATATGTATGTAAAAATTCAACTGCATTCGCGCGGCACTTATCAATCAACTACAAAATGCCTTTTGACGATGAGTTGTATTGTTGCCACTACTAATTAATTAATGTAATTACGTGCCACTTGCTATAAATGAGCTGGAAAACGCATGCAATCAAGTATGAACTGGAATGCGTCCCCTGAACGGCGCACGACGCCCGCGGTCCGTGGGAGCGACAAAACACTCGGACGCGAGTAATGTTGACAACGGCTAAAAATCTAGACCGGTGTCGTCTCTATGAACCTTTCTGTTGCCTAAAATTACGTTAGCCTTTCTACAGTAGTTTATTTGCTCACAGTTATTTCTGACGTTTACTAGGTAGAAATTTTGACGACCTGCTATGGGCTTTTCTGCGCTAGAAGTACATGATAAAAGATACAAGTTAATCATAGCGCAGCCTACCGGAAGATTTTCGCAAAGAAATCCTGTTCAACACATTCAGACGCAGTTGCGTAATAGCTCCATAGACGCTGCGGTTTTAAAGAAAATGTTTTTTTCTGATATAGCATATTTTATCCGGTTTGTGTTTAAGTGAAGGTGCGATTTTGGAATAACGAAAATTCAAATGATACGATTATTATATTTATTGCACACACCTCTCTGTGTATTGAACTGTCGCTGTTATAGTGAACGAAATGATCTGCGTTCTATTCGCGGTAATGGTTTGGTCCCCCCATTTGGCGAGCAGCTTTACGTTGTCGTTGTCAGACGCAGGTATTATTCACGTAAAAAAAAACCCTTTGCTGACATTGCTATCAACTGCCTGTATGATATTGGTTCAGATTATTGTCTATATATTGTGCTTAGTAAAGTCTTACCCTTTACTGTATTTGTTATCACTCTGGCGAGAGGGTCTTTCGACTATCTCACTTGACTAACTAACTTTGAACATGTTAAAATTCGAATGTTGAAAACTTTTTAGCATATTCCTCCATCATCAAAACCATGTACCGCATACGTTTGGCTATCTGATTGAAAGGGCTGGCAAATCGATGGTTGGAATCCACCAATACGCATCTACTTATGCCTATCTGTCACTGAAGCAAGATGATGCTATCTTATTTGATTGCTTTTTCCGAAGTTCAAACCTCACCGATACCTGTATACTGAGCAATAATAATATATATAACAGATAATAAATATTATCTGTATTGCCTAGACAACAATAACCATTTGTCCTTACGAGTAAAAGCATTCGATACTGCGCAGTCGATCATGGCAGGTGCCTGCATCTTTCTTATGTAGTTATCGATTCATTTTACAACAATTACTTTAAAAGAACGCGAGACTTGAGTACTTCCAGACTGTTTTCCTCACGGCACATATAATGTGTACTGAAGGTTAGGTATTAGTCCCACTTGGACACCACGATCATTGTCAGGTTTTGTCTCGAGACAGTCATGCGGCTGAACGCTTACATGAAGCAGACGATCTTCGTAGAATATCAAACTCCAGTAAGTACTAACATTGTATAGTGTTAGTCGATCAATGACTGTTCAAGTATTTGGACTCTTTATCGTGGTCTCCAATGCACCGTACAGGTGCAAATCTAAATTAAACAATTTCAGAATACTGATACTTTTACCCTATTCAAATTGAAACGTTTATACGCCTCTAATCAAATGCACATTATCATTATGGTGTCGTGAGTATTATTTCTTTGTCCCTTTTGGCGCTCGTTTTAGCGGTCGACCGCTTATTCGACTACGTTCGCGCGCGTTACGCCGTCCGTTTCTACCGTCACCGTAAAAAGTCATAACCACATGGGCAATTCCGATTTTCATGTAGCGAACAAAATAAAAACAATGCAGATCTATACAAACATAACTTTTCTCTCTCTCTCTCTCTATATATATATATATATATGTCTTTCCAGTGCCGTCACCAAAACAGAAGTGGCGCGCGGATAGAAAATCAAAGACGCCTACGCCTTCAATTCCGTCGATGCTTAGCTGCTACGTAGGGCTAAAACATACACAGTGAATAGCATTAATGCGGGGTGTTTGACAATCGTTGCCGAGTGCCAATTCAGGCCTATTTTGATAAAATGTCTATTGTCCTGTATGTCGTTTAGTACCCTGATAGGCCGCTGCCAAATAGCGGCTAAAGAATAAAAGAAAAAAGGATTTAGGTATTGTAGGTCGAATTGTTTTGAAAACTAACTTCGCGAAAGTTTACTAAAATGAAATGGTAGAAGGGCCAATATGAAAGGGCTGATACATGGTCGTTATATTGCACGTATAAGCTAAATCATACCACGCTCGTTTCAAAGCAATGGCTGTAACGTTAAGTCTTTGTTCGACACTGAATTTGTACCCTTTCTTTATTCTCTATTCAGTCAGACTCATCCGGTCGTGTTTTTTTCACAACAACTTAGCCTATTCGATCGAAATCGTTGGCAGAATAGGTTGAAATGGAAAAGAACGTGCGTGTTGTCACCTTGACAAGTTAGTTGATGCTTCAGAAGATACAAACGACAAGCGGTTTTTCTTACTATTAATGAATTAATACGTACTACGCGATTCTTACAACCGCCAATGGGTCAACTCACGAGATATTGCCATATGTAAGCTCGTACTCATAAGCCGAGAGCCTGTTAGCGATCGACATATCTACCCAGGCCTTTTTCAGTCAAAATCAATATGCACGTTAGCATGTATAACGCGATAGTAACGTCAATACAATATATGAAACAAAAAGGAAGCGGGCCTGATTTTGCTTCATCGTCCGGCTCAGCCGCCCCAAATATCTTTATACACAAATGCAGTTTTTGAAACTTACCCGTTCCGTTTGAAAGTTAATGGAAATTGAGAAAAATTTGTTTTTGCCTCCTCATTACAAATTTTTCAATGTGTGTGTTTAATCTTAAATTCGTTCTACGACAAATATGCTTCTGGCTCAGGTTGGCTATTATATTTGTTATTATTATATGCATGTTGTGTCTAAGCAAACTAGAGTTACGTGTACTTATCTAGTATACATTGCACACAGGTAGTAACTTTTTATGGGTCGTCGAATCTCCAAAGTATTAATTTTTTTCTGCTAGCATTGGCTATGCTACTGTTACTTCTGATCGAGCTAACAAAAACAGAAGGGCGCGCGGCCATGCGTGCAGCCCGCGAAGAGCGGCGCGTCAATCAAACGACAAACTATAGTTCTAGCTGACAAAAAACGTACTACTACTACTACTACTACAACAACGACTGGTAATAGCAGCACTCGAATCAAGTTAATTTTCCATTAGCAAGGTCGACAGACAGGCGTTTCATAGGAGAAGGCGAAAAATGTAGTGGTTGAAAAGTAGCAATCTCCAATCGAAGATGGCCACATCCGGTTATCTTCAGTTCCTCTTCTATGTAATTCCCTTTTTTTTGCACAATTCCTGCGCTATAATTATTGAGCTACTGTAACTTTGAGTTCTGGAAAAAAATGTTTGGACATGTTTTGTTCTTTCCCATCAGAATACAGGGTAAATTAACGGTATACTTTTTGTACAGTCTTTTCTAATGGACGATACACCTAAATGCACGCTAATCGTGCAAGGTTTGTCGTTATTGTGCATTCTTGCGATATAGAAACATTGTACATCTTTTTTCTTCTTTAGCTAAGGGTCGTCTTCTAAGCACAGTACTTGTGAAGGCGTGCACAGTCGTGTAAAATATCTTTCCTTTGAGCTGAGATAGGATCAGGAACTCTTTTCCTGAAAAATGCGTTTCTGGACTATTTATCGTGTGTCATCAATGGGAGTCAGAGGAATCCTCAAACAGATTTTAACTCGCGCTCACTACACCGTTTAGAGTACCATAACATGCGATTTGGTGATAATTTATTTTCGAAGGCACGCTTATTTAGTTTACTATTATGCTCTACAAATGCTATAAGAAAGCGTTAACGTAGTAGCACTATAAAATGTTACGTTTCGGTACATATATGTATATATTTTATAATAAGCAATTGATGTTTCTGACTGAATTTTAGCGTGATGAAGCGTTCATCCTTGCGGAGTTATTCGCGGCAGTGGAAGAGGGAAATCTCGCGGAGTTAGAGGACCTTTTCGCTGAACCCGGTGTAGACCCCAATATGAACAATAAGGTATGTCATGTAGTACTTCAGTATGTCGCGACGCGAGAATGTTATCGCCTTCAAGACAGAGTGCAATATAAACTTCCGCAAGGTAGCTGCGACTAGCGATGCGCCGAAAACTTTAATATTGTTAACCTAAACGCCCTGATGACGCTACTTCAGAACTTTTGCGGTGTTTCGCTCGGCAAGGACAATATGGGGCGTAATGCGTAATGCGGAAAAATTGATCTGCTGCTTTTATCTACTGTAGTCTCCCCTAACAAAAGCATCTTAGACGTTCGTTTACAATAGATGAAAAATTCTTCAGTCCAAAAAACGTTTGAGGACCATGAGTCGGCTTACATGTTCGTAATTATATCATTCACTCTTTTCAGATGTACTAGGTGTTCTACAACAACGTAATTTGCAGTAAAGTATCTTAGGTCTCCCCAATTGCTTGCTCTTATTGAAATTTTGCGCGGGCTAGCATCGTCGACGATGTTAACCATCCTTCAATAACGGGCAATTCATGACAAATCTCTTTCTAAACGAAGCTTGCGGATGACACGTCACAATAAGACAATAACAAACGAACGAACATTAAGCCTAAACGGATCGGCCGGATTGGATTTTACGTACTCAACTAGTAGCCTTTCCTATTCGCAGGTTTACGTTGGCGGAGTCGAGGCGGCTGCCTTTAGAATCACTGATAACTGGTTTAGAAGTTCAGTTCACTAAATCGATTAAGTTACAGTAGTTGTTGTCATGGTAGCACGGTTCTATTTATTGTTAATGTCATCAGCAGATCTCACTCTGCATCTACTAGCGTTCAGCGATCTTGAAATCGTGTTTGCTTCAATATCTGCTGCATCATGATTGCCGCAAGCCAGCAGACATTTCCAGATTGTAATGCTACATCGGGTGAAGCGTGTTTGTGTAGCAGAAGTATTAGAGTTCAATGGCACGAGCCAGCGGTAGTCGCTAGAACTGGCGTCAGCAGCTATATTTTCAACGTTTCCAATAAGCAATCGACCTTTGTTCCCCTGCGGCCTACCTCTGACACGTTTGCTCGTTGGCAAATTGCGTAGCTAACAGTACAAGCCGTAACGATGCAGTGTTACTTGTTTTGCTTTCCGATGATATCTGCATCGCTACCCTCATAACGTAATTGCACGAAACGTAGTTGACGGTCTAAACGGCTGAGTAACTTGTGTTCAACTAGGTAACTTGATCATGAAAAACATAGATCTCACATCGAAAATATGAAAATGAGCAACTGTTTGTGGAGACAAAGGGATATCGGAACAACTACATTGAAAGATACAACGAACTTTTGCTTTCATAGCTACATACGCAATATCCATATGCTGTAGGCATTTTAGGAAAATCAATGTACGATATATTGTAGCCTTGAGTAACTACGGAACACTTAACGCACGGAAGCTGTGATAGTAATTTTCGGTACAGATTTGTTAATGATTTGTACCACAATGCAGGTCGAAGCTTTGCATGAAGGCAGGACGACGTATTTTAGAAACCGTCAATGTATTATTGGTATGCTTTTGATATTGTTCTATACTGGTAAACTTGTTCCCCAGGCACTTAGTGCAGAGAGCAATGGACAAATTGGACCATCCATTTGTCTTTGAACATCTTCTAAATAGTTCACCCTATGGACCATGTTTTATATAACCCAACAGTGGACAACTAGCAGCTAGCAGAAGAAGAACAACCATTAGTTTTATTATAACTGGTCGCTATCTTAGCTACGTTATATTTTAACATCTTTTTCAATAATTAAATCCTATTTTTTGCGCCACGTATTTACTCGGCTGTACGCGGCTACAGGTGTAATCTTACTCTTCGTAATTATAACCGATTAGGATTTTTCAGGATCATATTAACTGATGCATTGTCCTTCTAAACTTACTTACAGCATGGGGAGACTGTTGCGCATATCGCTGCGGGAGCAGGCCGTCTTGATGTTTTGCGCTTTCTAGAGACACGTGGGGCCAATTTCGATGTGGCTGATTCGGTAAGCGCAATATTCTTGACATAATATACTAGGACCCATACATGTCCTTGCAGCATTTGATAGCAATGTTCACTAGACGAGAACATTCTATTCATGTTTCTAATAGCTCTTACGGATAGTTTTTTTTCAGTATTGACTATCAAAATAAGTTTAGTATATAGCATTTTTTCGAAGAATGAGACCAGCAACTTAATACCAATTTCAGCATGGTGACAGTGCTATGTACTGGGCTGCCCGGCAAGGGCACACCGACGCTATTCAGTACCTGTGGGAACAGAAAGCTAAGGTCAACACCCATAACAAGGTAAAAGGCCCACGGGTATCGCTTCTCATTTTCGCCGCGGTAGACTGAGACTTTTAGCTTCGAATAGTAAACTATACATAATGGTAATCAGCAATGATCTGGGTTTTCTTCTACGGGAGGTCCTGTTCCCCTGGAGGTATGTTCAAGATAGTAGATCACTTTTGCGTGTTCTTTACCTATTGAGAACTCGTGATTTTCATCGATTGTAACTGTTGGCTTGGTGGGAAGTGACAGCTCAGAAGTGGACTGTTATCTAAATAACGGCGCTATTGATTTTCTCGAGGCAAAATTCATATATATATAGATATAACATGTAATGGCGAGCAGATTAATAAACGATTGATTGGCATCTGTGCGTGCACGGTAATGTCATTATCTGTATTGTTTTCGTAGCAAGGCGAATATCCTTTGCATGTAGCAGCCCGCTACGGCCATAGAGCAGCTGTTAAACTTCTCTGCTCTCTGGGAGCTAACATCAATAACGTCGATGAGGTACGTAACACTTTATTAATAAAATTAAATATTTATTGCCCTGCTACAATTGTGATTGGAGTTGCCGGTAGTTCGATCGATACGTCGTAAGCGGCAAAAAGCAATTTGCGAATTCATTCAACTAATTGACGCTCATTTGCCCTCAACGAATAAATTAAACAAAACTCTACTAGGGTAATAAACAAAATACTTATAAATGTTGATTTGACACAAGCGTACTTTTAATTTATCTCGAGCACAGCGCTGGCGACGAAGCTCGCTCAGAAGGCGTAGTGGACTTCGGCTCACTCCGTCTGTAACGAAAGACCACACTTATAGAAAAATATTCAAAACATTCTATTGAGATCGTAATATATGATCACTGCCTTTCGATGGTGCTTTTCAGCACGGTGATACCGCGTTACATATTGCCGCCTGGCATGACTTTCCAGCTATTATGTACGTGCTTTGTCAAGCTGGTGCACTTACCCACCTTCGGAATAAGGTACGTATTATTATGGCTATTTCGGTCACGCTTCATTTGGCTGGCACGAGATTTGTTCAGTTTTGTTTATTAAAAACTATATAAGGATACGAGACTGCTCTTTCGGCGCGTCACAGTTATATCGGGAGGTCCTGCTTTTTTGTCGCCCTGCTATCCAATCCGAGATTGCGTCGTCTTGATCTATTAGAGCCTCTTGTTATTTCATGAAATGACAATTATTTTTGACTAGGTCAGATATCTTGCTTCCCTCACATTAATAATGTGCATCTTTAGGATGTTACTACATACGCTTTCCTTGTACTCTCTATTTTTATCATCTTAGTAGCGTATAGGCTATTGTTTGTATTTGTCTACGATGATGACATTGTCTTTACCCCATACGTCGAATAATCATATAAATCGAAACGAGTGGCTACATAACAAGTGACAAAGGCAACGAAAGGATCTGGCAAAGAATCGCGGCATCTGCCCTGAGATTGAGACGCTTAGAGAATCGAGAGCCGGCTGGCTGTGTCAGACAATTTATTCGTCGAATCGATTTGATCAGTCGCGTTTAGCAATCCTGCGTCCTACTACAACATGATAAGGACAATCTTTGATTCGAAACAACTCTACCGTGCAATTTCTCCGAACAAATCAGACCATTGCGCGCTTGTCGACGCCACTTGCTCGTGTTGACGCTATGTTACGCAGCGTCTCTTCGTACAGTGGACATGTTGAGGGACGATAATGTCTGTCGTATTAGTACGCCATACACACAAGTTAATTGGCTATCCAAAATCCGCCATAGTAGACACTTTGACAATTGAGCTTTTAAGTTTATGAGCCGCCTATCCAGGTCTTCGACCTATAAAGCAGTTTTGGGTTGTGAACATAACGAGTCGTAATAAATATGCAGAATACGACATATGCATATTTTAGGTTTATTGTTTGTTTTTTTTTCTGGAAAAAAAATAATACTGATTTTCTTATCTTGCTAGTCTTTTGGACCTAAAAAAACAGAGCCTGTATATCGAGGAAATTTTTGGGCCGCTTTTTTGCAGGCTTAAAATGAATGTGCATTAAACATCATCTGTCACACTCAGTTGTTGGTAAGTTTAACCAGAAGTTAATCCAAGTCTCCTCCGGTTCTATTTTTTCTTCATAGGAAGGCGAGACAGCGTTGCATGCTGCAGCATCTCGAGGTCATACTGAATCGGTGCGCTGTCTACTAGAAGCTGGTGCGGAACTAGAGCTTCTAGACAAGCACGCATGTTCTGCGCTGCATCTTGCCCTGCGCAGGCATCATGTACCTGTGGCGCTTGTCCTTCTCCAGGCAGGATGCCCCAACGATGTCCTCGATAATGTGAGAAGTTAATAAGATGGTGTATGCTTGCAAACTGGTACAGCCGATTGTTTTGTCGGCAGAGCTTGCTGGTCATGTTGTAATCCATCAGATGGCACCAATTGAAATAACGAGAGATGGACTTATTAAAATCCTGAACAAAACCATCGGCGCAGTGGTGCAATATTAGAACAGTAGTTAAAGAGTAATAATGCAACATTATTGATTCAACGGACGAAGTCTGTGCGTTATGTACATCACTTTTAATAAGTTGTCGCTCTTGATCGTCCGTTATTATGTAGCACGGAGATGCTCCAATTCATGTAGCATGTCGGGATGGCCTACTCAGCCTTGTGGAATCTTTATGCGCCCTCGGGTGCAACATCGACGTGCCAAATAAGGTTCGTGATTTTATCAAGAAAACTATGTTACATGTGGCTTGTTTCTCATAAATAGTAGTCATGATCTCAGAAGAGAATGCCAACGTCTCTCACAACGGTCAGTGCGCTTTTTTGTGTGCGTAAGTGGTAATTTTTCGTTCAGCTCATTTTCACTAATATCTTTAGGTTTGTCATTAAACGGATTAGGTGAGCCCATAATAATAATAAAGCCTTTAGGGTGATAAAATAGATAATAAAACGCATCAATAATTTAAATTATAGGCGGGACTGTACCCAATTCATCTGGCAGCCAAAAATGGTTACGATGAAATCGTTCGTTGTCTCCTGCTAGCAGGCTGTCGTGTAGATGCAAAGAATCGCGATGGAGTTCCCGCTGAGATTATTGCGTTAGCACAGGGTCATACGCACATAGGTGAGGCCTTATTTTTGACGTGTCGTTGCATTGTTGCTATGACGTTTGCAGGTATAAACGTCACTTTCTGTCAGTTGTCTGCTACTACTACCACGTCGTTTTATCTCTTAGAAATAAATAATCTGGTTGCTTGTATACCAAAGAAGCTGAAAGGTTAGATATAAGCACATATGGTTTGAGCTATATATCGTGCATAGTTTACGACCCGCCGGAAACAACTGGCGAAATTGATAGACGAAAATCAATCAGCTAGTAAGTGCTATGATGCCCCGTTTGTCGAGTAACCTATGCAGTAGGCGATCTTGACCTTGAGGCGGACAAGACAAGCCCGTTTAATCATGCCTTGTTCATTGTTGGTTTGACTCTGTATAATGTGTAATTTAATTCAGTAACTTGCTTTCGTAGGGGAGCTACTAGCTCGTTTGAAGAACGACGCACTCAGGCAGGACTTTGTCGAACAGATAAAGATAAATGGCCAGCAGCTGGCTCGTATTAAAGTGAAACTTCTTGGACCAACTGGAGTTGGTAAAAGTGCACTCGTAGATTCTCTCAAATGTGGCTACTTCAGTAGCTGGTTCCGGACGAGGTCATCACCATCAGCTAAAGCAAATCCGACCAACCAACAGGTGCGCATGATATCCCACGTACTACACTGGCTCAAACGTACTCATGTTGGCCCATCTCTTTGATTGAACTTGGCTACTCTAAATAAATAAATAAGAAAGCTTCAAGCATGTCACAATTTTTATTCTAAGTTGGTGCATGTTCGTTGTTTGCTACAACAGATATCACATTCAGCCGTTCAGGGTACCGGCAGCGTTGGAAGTAGCATAAACAGCAAGTCAAAAAGCAGCCGTAAGCTTATTCGTTTTTGAAATACATAATTATATTACAGATAGTTGCATCGATTATACTCAGACCAAAGACGATAATGTATTGGGTTTAATGTAATATGCTTGTTCATAGGGTATGCCAATACCCCTATTCATTGTCGAAAATGTCCACATAGTGCTCATACCATTCCATGTAGATTACTGACTTACGTACGGTCGTATTGTTTCTTGCTTTTGTATCTTTAATAGTTATTTCCGGTGGAAACTCGTCTCGCGCGTCGACACCCGAAGATATGCTTTGTGAGGTATGCCTATTCAAAGCGTAATTGTAACATGTGCACACGGATGGGGAATGTATATGATATTTTGGTCAAAGCGATATCGGCTTGCCTAGTAAGCATAGGCATAAGGAGAGTAACCAACTAAGAATAAACTGATACATTCCACCCTATTGCGTTAAGCCTTCATCTATGGAATTGCTATACTGTACCTTGTTTCAGGTCGACTCGGAAAACAATTTAAAGAATGTAGGCCTATCTGCTGCGGTGGGCGCGGATTGGGCGGATTCTGCAGGTTCGCAGAGCCAGCAAAGGAAACTCGGTGGATCTGAGTTAGACGTGTTTGAAGGGACGGTCGGACCATCTCCGAGTTATACACGTGGTATTGAAATACATCAGGTAGGATGAATATAAACGCACTTCATTTGGCGACAAATTAGTGACATCTACGCGAACACTTGTGTCACACTGTTAAATTATAAGATCTTATATTACCGTAGCGATCCTTGAATTGAAGTGTCTACCACTTACCAGTTATTACCACTTGAATTATTGTCCATTTTCTCCAGAATTCTATTTAAGTCTAGATTATCTTCCATAATTTTGACGAGATAGTTCAGAACGTTTCTTTTGTGTGTGTTCGTTAGACCGCTATATCTGGGGTAGGTGATGTTAGCCTTTGGGACTTTTCCGGACAAGAAGGTTATCTCCTCACATATGACCATTTCGTGGGTAAGTAACGATCTGCTCGCACGAAGAACGATTCGCTCAAATATTGCTGATTGTTTTCATCTTTAACAAGAGCATACATTCGTTAATCGTGTGCTAAATTTGGAACACCACAGGGAACCCGTATAGTGTACACCTGTTGTGCACCCGTCTGACCGATCCTTTGGATGTGCAGATACGGCAGTTGAGTTTTTGGTTGATGTGGTTACAAGGACAGGCGCCGCCGGAAGAGCCTTTAGCAATGGGAGGTAATAAGAATTAATTTTCTAATAGCAAGCTGGGTAAGTGACAAAATGCGTCATCGGTTTAAAACAATGCCTGTGTTTGAGCCATCATCACTATCTTTCCCAAGGACAAAAAGCTTCGCTTTTTTACATTTGCAAACGTCTGTACCGTTCACAAGCATATGAGTGCTGTCCGCAGTAGTCTATTTGTAACGGTTAAAAGCGCATGACAGAGGTAGAGTCCTGCGCAATTCAGAGTTTAGATAGACACAATAGCTTTGTAAAAAATGATGGAGGATTTAACAGAAGGAAATTTTTACCGCATCCTGACACTTTTGCATACGAAGCTTTTCCTGAACGATGAAAAGCTTTTACAATTAATGTGAGTGTACATTTTTGTTTTACTCTTGAACCAGGTAAATCTAGTCGACCCCTCCAGGTAGCTTTGGTAGCAACTCATGCCGACCAGATCTCTTCACAAAAGGATGCCGAGAACCTCGCTCAACATGTGGCGGATCAGCTGCAGGCAAAATTTGGCCATGTATTTGACATTCACGAGCAGGTTAATCATTCTACGATTTCAGGGGATTCAAAAATTAATGAGTAATAAGTAGCATGAGTGTTCTTACTGGACACTTTAATAAATTAGCTGTTCTTATTTTAAATTCTGTCTAATATGTATCCATTCGAAGTTAAGAATCCAGATCGAGGAACTGTGGCTATATGTGTACTGTAAAAAATAAATATATTTCCAAATTATCGACTATTCACAGGTCTTTGTCCTTGACGCGCACTCAGTTTCTTCAGCAGGTCTAAAAAGCCTAAAAGGCTATCTGTTATCGATGAGAACATCAATACTTCAACAGCTACCCCGATCGACAGGTTAGTAACTAAATAAAGTTCCCTTTCCAAAATAATAAATAAATTGAAACGAAAGAAAACAGTCTGTTCGGCGGATATTGCGATTCACAGCATAAGCGTCGAAGGGTTGTATGCTTAAATAATGAATTACCGTGAAAGAGTAGGATCGTGGGTCGACGGAGGCACAAGGTCGTTTCTAGAATGAACTCGTCTATTTGATCTTTGATATAAACTTAATTTCTATATTACGATATAAAATTCTGCCTAGAGCTGCAGTCATTAGTCTGGCGATTACTATGGTAAATTGATTTATTTTATCTTATCTGCTGTGTATCCTCAATATGTTGCTTTCTCTTTATTTCAACTTAGGTCTTTTGGAAGTTATGTTGGGGCAACTGGCTAAATGGCGAAGTGCATCTCCATCGTTCCCTGTACTTACCTGGGATCAGTTTCGAGATATGGTAATATTCTAACAAAGCTAAGCAAATTGAAAAGTTTTTCTTGAGTTTATGTGAAAGTTAAAAAGCGTCCATCCTTCTACAAAATAGAGTATAATGGTTAGACGATCGCCTGTCAGTGTATACAATAGAAACCGTTTACCCCCGTTTACGTGTTAAAGTGATCAACAGCAGAAGGAACAGGGCCTGCTTTAAGAATTAATTCATCGGAATTTACCTAACTTTAATTTGAGTTGAAATGTTCTTTAGAATCGTATTGCCTACATGATAAAATCGGATGGTATTCGGGAGATCTGCTACAGCTTTTTATTGTATTGTTTGTAATGTAGGTGAGGCTACAGATTAATCCTCTGGTTGGCGAAGAACATTTGAAAGACCTCGTACTTCAATTGACATTAATAGGTGAAGTCGTATATAGTCCTTCGGATACCGAAACAGATATGGTCGTGCTAACTCCGCACTGGCTCGGATCAGAGGTTATAGGTAAGGCTGAGATTCAGCTACCAATTTTTCTCTTCAAGAATTAATGCGAACATCATAAATAAACTTTCTTTTTCCGAAATGCAAATGCGAACATATGTTTACTAAAGATAGGGATGTTTGTAGGCGATGTATTGGCCTATGACGAAATAGAACGTGCTCGTCCAACAGGCTGTTTCTCACCGGAAGCTTTCCAGCTACTTTGTCCTGAGGCCGATGCTGTTGATCTCCTCCAGGTATGTCAAAAGTTCGAAACAAAGTACCGAGTGTTATTGAAGAAGCAAATATTATTATGATTCTAAAGGACGTTTTAGTCTCATAATTTTTTAATGCCCACTTAAAATTTCACAGCAGCTGTATTCATCCGACAGTCTTGCTAACTTTGATGCAGCATCCAAAGCAGTATCATTCAAGCCAACCTAAGCAGTCATCTATAAGAGCGCTCCTGTATTCGATGCTAGGTCATCAGGGGGCTATCAAAGTAGGAACGGCGCCTGCTACATTCTTCGGCAAACGCAGCTCAAAATTATGTCGGGGGAAGGAAGAAAGGGGCGGCGCACTGCGGGGCCGGTTAGCATAGATGAACGTCTTTGGGATGAGACGAAGCTGTCAATGTTAGTGGATGCATTGACGCATCTCTAACTTCCGAGACTTCAGAAAGACTGCTAGTGAAATAGACAGCCGTCGTCCCTTTAGGGCTAACGTGGTAGATGTTAAATTAGGGGAATCGACAATTTCCCTTCAATTTCAACCAACATGCCCTGGAACTCACACCAGGAGAACACTGCGTCAAGCCCGTCTTATTTAGTGCAGCGCCAGATGAAAGAAGTGCTCGGAAAGAATCCGTTATGTGGCTACGTCAGGATTTAGAGCCTGATCAATGAAAGTTTTCATTGTAAGGTCGATCGTAAGGTTGCCATTTCTGCGAACACTACAGGTTTATTTCGCGAGAGGATAGGACTCTCAGATATGAAAAAAACAAGAAGTTGCCGAGGCCATGCAGTGAGCTCCAAATAAAGTTGTATGTTTTAATAGATGCGAACCCCTAGATATGTTACTGCTGATAGCTACTGCTTAAGTGAGTAAAAAAAAAGCCATTGGTTTTACGTTCTAGGTTAATTCAATCCACATGCATTTTATTATGCATACCGATTAACTATAAAATATATCTTGTTTTTATGGTATCGTTGTCATCCGTCTAGGTCCTTGAGAATCTCAAGCTGTGCACACAATACGACAACGCTGGAGAGGTTCGTTCGAAAACAAATAAGTACAGTTAAAAAAATATATATATACCCATATATATTCAATTTTGTGACGCCTTATAATAACTTTAAAGGTGGAGTATGAGTTTCCCTGCTACTTTCGAGGCAGTGGTGCAATTCCCATGGATGGATCGCTCGCTTCCGATACTTGCAATTCCGGAAGTGTATGGGATTTACATAGAGAACATATCGTGTCATCAATGGGAACGTATCGAACCATGCGCAGCGGGGCTAATGCTAACTTCACAGAGGCCAATAGCAGTAATAAAGAATTCCGAGTGCAACTTGGTGTACACATCGTACCCTTCGATGATTTCTCACGAATCCTGCCGACGTTATTTCCGCGGATACAAGTATGAACAGATACAGAACATTTTCTACTGAAAATTAACTAGCTATTAACTAATTTATTAATAACGATTACGAATTTTGTTAAGTTCCATTAAATATTAAACCTCTAAACATTGCACCTTTTGCTCATAGTCATAGTAAGTCCAATACTTATTGAGCAGGTCCATCTACGACGGATGGCCTTGATCAATGCAGGCAATGGTACGGAGCTACTTCAGTGGCGATACGGAAGCAGGTAACAACAATACGCACGCTATTCTAGCTTATATTACATAGCCGATACGTACGATAACACGTGGCGACGTATGACCGAACACAGCTATTGTATCAGCTAGAATAAAAAAAAACACGCTTACTGATTATTTTCCGCTGCATGTTTAAATGCAGATTTAAATGATAAAGTTACAGATCATATGTACGTTGAGGGTACTCGATTCTTTGTAGATACGTGAATGAAATGCTGGAAGGGGTCGTGTTACTTGAACGGAGCCGAGACGCGTTGGAAGTAAAAGTTCGGGGCCCTGCTGACACCCACACAAACTGGTACGGAAGTTGTTGCTGTTGTGCAATGTCATAATTGAAATTTGATTAATGTCTAATCTTATTGAGAACTCGTTATGACCAACTGACGAAACCGGTAACGCTTCTCGATATTTCAGTTTTATTTGGTTTATTTGGTAACTGGATATTTCAGTTTTTACTTCATGGAGGAGCTGTTGACTGTCATTGATGATGTTCTTTTGGAGGTGAGTCTATCTCGTTCAACACTCGCACCGTGATCTAAAATTTATTGCGTGTTTACGCGATTCAAAGCGCCTGTTCACGCTGAGCATGACTTTGGTATAGTGCTATTTTTGGTTGGTACTGAGAAAATTCGATCGTTTTAAATTTTTATTGAAAATCTTAAAACACATCAAATCAAATACAGGAGCTTATTTTTTTTTAATAAAACAATCAAAACACAATCGATCATTTTGCTCAGAATACCTTATCTTTTTTCTTCTTTTAACTCGTCAAGGTATGTCCGGGCATCGCATTTCAGCGAAATCTTTTATCAATTGAAGATCTAAAAAACGGAGTACTTCATGCTCATGCATACCCTGCGACGCAGGTTAGTGATCTTTCTTTGCTCTGCTCATTACCCATTAATGAACTCTAGAAATGAATTTAACAATAACATATAACAGGAAGTACACTTGAATTAGATATTGTTTCTATCTAAAGAGGACATCGTTTCCCACTTCAACGGTCGTACCCGCACCAGTTTAATTCCTCACGCAATATTTCTTTGCCAACTGTCATTGGTTAGGTCATGAGAGCTATGCTAACAGAAGGACTAAAAGCGACCGTGGAGCACCCTGACACAAAAAAAAAGGAGCTGATCACTGATCTCCTAGGTTGCGAAAGGGTCGGAACTGCATTTGTGCCAGGTAATCAATGACCTGAAATAAAGAGCCATTGCACAACAGGTTTCTTTGCTATAGCTTGATATTCATCAAAAGGTGAGCAATGTCTGCTTACTGATTCTTGTTTGCCTATCTAATGGACATTACTTTATTCATTGAAATGGTGTTAAATCTTCTATTCTGCTAAAGTTCTTTCTTTGGAATCACTGAAAAAGTCGTTTCCGACTCACGGTTTTACCGATTGACACTTATTGAAATAACTTGTTTCAAGGTCCATCGGTACACTCTTCGCAACTGTCTGTCTTGACACGGCAGAAGTTAGGAGCAGCACTGGATCCGCCAGAGAGGTTAGGACGAGACTGGTGCCTACTTGCTGTTCAGTTAGGATGTGCGGACATTTTGCCCAGGTAATTTAATTACCTGGACTGAGTTTCAGGTCCCATGATATGCTTCTCTCTTGTAGTCAAGGTCTACCATGTTCAAAAATAGGTTAGTGGATTATCGCTGCGGCTACACCTTCTTCGTGGGTGGAACTTAGGGAGACCCAATGAATGAATAATCTGTCACCTTAACGGGATGACTTTAGTGTCGTTGTTTGCTTCTGTATCATCACATAATACAATGATGCCCGGCGCTGTACGTAGTCATCATCACCTTTATTGTCTTACTAATATGGTTCGTTTGCTTGCATTTTTACATTTCTTTTATGGGTTGAATATAACAGAATAGATTGCACAGGATCAAAGGAAGATGAGCGCCCTTTTATGAAACAAACGTCCCCGCACGAACTTTCGGATCAGGGTAACAATCAATTTACTTTTTTCCTATATGACTTCAAACCAAATTTGATAGTTGAATTACTTAGATAGGTTACCTTCGGAGAGTGAGCAAGAGATAATGGTCGCCTCTGTGCTGGTTAATAGTCCTTTGATTTATACGTTGAAGCGCTTGCTTTTTACGCATTGTATAACTACCCAAGAATATTAACTTGTGCTGGTCTAGCTGTTTGAACGAAGCACAATATATCCTACACGACTTAGATATTTCTAGGCAAGTTTTCTACAAAAGGCTTATATATAACTATCTGATATTATTACAGATTTACGAGTTGGCAGTGCAAACAATTCACCGATTGCAAATGTGTTGCATCATTGGTCGCGGGTAAGAGAAGTCACTTATTGGCAATTGCAGTTGAAAGCCCAGAGGTCATTTTCGACAGGGCGACAACCAGTAGGAAGGGTACTTCATGGGCTACATCTTTGTACCCCTCGGTCACTATAAGAAACAGTTTTAGTTGAAGAACTCCTGCGTGATTATCATGTCAAAGACTGGTGTCGTCAAAGCGAACCTGCAGGATGACATAATGAAAATGAAAAAATCTTATACGCTGCTCGGAGTGCATAAGTTCCTTATGTATTAAGTACGATGCACAAAACTGTATAGACTTGTGCCGTGCGTTTTAAACGTTGCTGATTTAGCTGAAGTGCGCTATTTCAAAACGCAAAATTTCACTTCACGGAACTCGGAATCGTAACTCTATCTACAAGATAGTTAAATTAACTCGCATTGTTAACGGTAGCTATCTATGTGCATCTGCAGGTATCTCAGAGCAGTATTGGAGCACTTGCCACGGCTCTGCTTGAGCTGGGCCGTGAAGATGGCGCTGCCATTGTTTTGGGTACCTCCCCACTGTTGCAGATTGTCCCTCCGGCTACGGATGGGGCTCCCGGTCCACCAACAGCGTCGCTGGCTAACTCCAAACTAATACCCGAAAGCCATCCACAGAACAGTGGATTGGCTTTTAGCCAAGGGGGCCAATCGCCGCGTCGATCGCACCACGCTTCCGCTGCACTGTCAAGCGCGTCTAGCACAAACATGTCACGATGACTAAAAAGAAGCCAATTTTAACATTGTTTATTAACCAGCTAGCGTTCTAAGAAAAGGCCATATGAAAGCTCCCCATGTCCCGGACAATTCTTCAACAATTCTTATGGTTAGTACACTTATGATAACAATACCGCGTTCGGTGCTCGATGAGGAAGCTGAGGACTGTACTAATCAGGAACACGTGTATATATATATATATATATATTTAGTAGCAACGATTGAATCAGTACGTTGGCAAAACTCGGACGGAAAACGGCAGTCAAGATAGTAGGACCAGATAAGACGTTTGGGCACAGACTACGTCATTGAAGTATTTTCAATAATTTATAACAATCGTGGCTTTATTGGACATTTAATGGCGCGAACTAACTTTCCACGTTGCGAGGACGACGCCGTCGCCGTCGCCGCCGACGATGACTACTATAACGACTGATTCCAGGATTTCGAGAATTATATTATATTCCAGAATCCGAGAATCAGCTGAAATGGCTGCCAGTGAGGCGGAACATTCAAACACATTGTGCTCGCTATTCGGCCTAAAGTTGGACGGACGGTTATTATATTTTTCTATTTGCTTTTATTTGTGACAGTTTAACGATATATGGTTTTCTAAACAAATATGTATTATCCAATGGTGTTATATATCTATAATAATAACAACCCGAAAACGTTTACGTCGAAGAGTATTTAATCAAATATTGCGTTATGCGTAAATCCAAGCCGAGTTTCTCTAAACTCAGAACTCGTCTCGCAAATTTGTGGCCAAAAATAAAAACGGTCCACCTGTCTAAACAATCATCTTAACCTACTGCGAGATAAGCAAACCTTTATAAAATCCTAACAGTCAGTATTTTCAAGGATGAGATGAACTTTGTTACAGTCGTTACGTTAGTAGCAGACAAAGTTTATTTATTTAGCCTATTGCCAATACTGATTATTTCTAATTTATGTGAAAGAAGTGAAAATATTTGAAGCTTTGTTGTACTTATTTGTATGCCGTCGGTGTGTACACGTTGGTGATATATATATATATATATATATATATATATATAAGGAAGATCTATTGAATCTCTGTTGTTTCCTTACTTCTATGGACAGCGTACCAACATTTGTGCATTATACACTCACAAAATTTCTATTCCGTGGACAACCTCACGTTTTCGTCGTTTGTTTACTACTGCCCCGTGAATCCTAAGTATCGTACGAATGTATGTCAGTGGGATCTAAAGTGAACTACATAAATACGTTGTTTACGATTTGGGACGGCATTTTGTGTGTTTCGTAATGTAGCGAAGAACAAAAATTACCGTTGCTTACTTAATGCCGCACAGAAAAGGCGTGCCGGAGTTACGCAGTACGTGCCATTGTATATTAGACAGATAGATTCTTAGTCTCCATAGAGGCCATAGTGAAACTAGAAGACGAACATACAATAGGTAATTAAGATCGAAATTTGTTTGTATCTACAAATAAAAAAAGGGTCAGTGAAAAAGATGCCGGTGAATCCAGATTGTGTGCAATCATCGACTGGGAGAGCTCTTGTAACAAATGTCATTTTTTAAAGGAACATTCAAACAAATACATTGTGTTGTCCTTTCATATAGCATGCCTCAACACGTTTTAACTAGCATAATATTTTTACCATAAAATTGTATTTTATTAAAATTTCGACTTGGTCATTTAGGTGGTGGTTTCTCCATTACTCCTAAGATTGTCCTGAGAGACGTAGGAACAGATAATATTTGTGACGCATGAGCTAACGAAGGCCCTAACGACTATCAACCACTGAATGCTATACGTACAGATAATTATGTTCTCTTGCGAATATAAATAAGTATTTCTGATTATAGTTCAGATCTATACTTTGCATAGAGAAAGTATATTTGAAAGTGGTGTAAACAATGCCACTTACGTTATGTTATACGTTAATATTGGCATTTGAAGCATAAGTTCATGAAATTCTACAGAGGTGACAGGTTTTCCCGAGTTTATGGAATATATATCTCTCTTACCCAGATGTCCTGTAGCACTCTTTTCCGTCAAGTACTTTGCCTTCGTAAAACGCATCTAAAATGGGTAATATTGTATTGACGTGTAAAATACAGCTTTGATCGAGACAAGTACAAATGTATCTCATAAAATGTTGATATTCATGCAGCTTAAGACCTGCACGAAATTTTTATAGGTCATAAAAGACAAACCCATAATAAATCGAATGTTGTAGAGTATCAGCTCCTTCTGAGCTGGTATTTCAGAGAAGGACACAAGCCCAGTTGAACTGTGTCGAGATCCTTGCCTCCTACTCGCTAACAATCTTTGGCACCCAAAAGC
This sequence comes from Varroa jacobsoni, assembly GCF_002532875.2. NCBI lineage: Eukaryota > Metazoa > Arthropoda > Arachnida > Mesostigmata > Varroidae > Varroa > Varroa jacobsoni. Next base: position 61,182 of record NW_019213212.1, on the reverse strand, counting down.
TCACACGAAAAATTGCACTGGAGGTGGTAGCATAACAGAAAAGAAAGCAAAACTTAGTCCCGTCATTAACCGCATTGAGGTCTTTAACTCACTCTAGCTGAAAGATTCAGGTACAATGTGCAATTTTTTTGGCATAGAGTCGAATAATAAGAGGATGTACAAAATAATATATTACCAGAAGTTTACTTACACATTGTAGCTAAATCTTAGGCGATGCAGTAATGAAAAATGTTCGTAAACTCTAGTTTAGCAGCGCAATGTCTGACGGCGAGTCTAAAGGACCAAAAAAAAAAATGGTTTCGTCAAAAGGAATAGGTGAGCCACCCCTTTCAGTTCTTTAGAAACAGCTAGCGTGATGGCCTCTGCATAACACTAACGCTCAGCGTGTGTGGTAATTTTTGGGCCATATGATTAACTAGATGACATTACAAGAATAGTTTTTACCATATAAATGTGTAGGAATGATCCCTATCCTTTTAAAGCTCTGACTGTAGTTGTCAGGAAGGGACAAAGAGAGCATCAATCCGATCCTGTCGAAAGTTGTACTTGCGGAAGCAGCGCACGACGATGACTAACTGAATAGTTTCCTTCTTTTGAAAAAACAACTCCCTTAGATAATAAAGCTTTTTCACTTTCTCTACCAATGACGAGTCTCTTGCTGGTTTTCCTGCTCAACTTTTTGTGTGTTATGATGGGTCATCTTCCCAGGGGCGGCGACCCACGGGCCACACTCATGGCCTGATCAGCGACTCCACCCAGCCCGTTTACCGAGGGCACAACAAACGCAGACGAGAAGTCCATGTATATGTAGCGAGCATATTCGCTTAGTCCGAGCCACCCCACCGGGAGGTTGGGAGGGTCACTGAGGTGGGGATCTCGCTGTCGGCTACGATCAATATAATTGCACGCTAGCGAAAAATACTAGCGGTAGTAGCTATCGCCAAAAGGCTCTCTGCTTTCCTATAGAGGAAGTCGTCTCTCAGTCGCGATGATTCATACCGTTGATTTTGTTTCTTTAGTTTGCGGCTAAATTAAATTTGTGAGACCATTGACGATAATACCTTGTAGCAGATGGATTTGAAAGATCATTTTCAATCTTTCACTGAAGCTTCAGAGTGAATCGGTGAAATCGTTTATGAAAGAAAATTTATAAGTACGATTGAAGTAAATTATTTTCGCTCTTATTATTAGATGGAAACATTTCAGAATGGAGATTTTTAAAAGCGCGATCGAGGATTCTTAATTTTAATAAGAGTTCAAAAACGATCATCACATAAAACCTGTTCGTTTTTTACATGAAAACATCAATATTATTAAATCAGGTAATTCAATTAAGTTCAAGTCAAGTTAAGGATAATGCAACATATCATGCTGTTGTCTCTTCTTTTAATTTTATATTTTCCTTGAAAGGTAACTAGTACTTAGCAAAAAAAGTGAATCTGATGTGCCAAAGTCATGCATGGTTGTCGTTCTGCAGTAGGACACTTGATTCTCGACTTTACATTTAACTCTGACTTGATTAGTTATGTTTCAAGTTATATCACTAGACTGGTCGTAATGAGGTGTCATCTTTAAGTTCTGCATATCCAAAACAAATAGGGAAAATCGTTCCTTTTTGGGTAACCTAACTTTGTTGACCTGCGATTACAGTATTTTGGCTCATTATTATAATAGAACGTAGTCAGAGCCACATATATACAAGTATTAAGCAATCTTACGAGCATTTCTTTTGTATTTAGGCTCGAAACAAAGCTCTAGATAATTTGAATTATTAGAACGAATTACGTCTTTTTTTGACCTCGAAAAACCTATAGATTTCCGAATTTCGCATGCGAGTAAATAAAATAGATTTTTTTCAAAATCCAAAAATTCAAGTTGTTTGATAATTTATATAGACAAATTGGGTTGCCAATTGGAAAGAATGCCTGAATAATCTGTCCGGATTTATAGTAAGTTGTCGAAATAGACATAATCCTTGCAGACAGAACTTTTTTTTGTCAAGGCTATTATTTATAAGTGTCGATTCTAAAATTTTATCCATCTAATGATAGGAATCGGAATAATACTTACGCTAGTCGAACATTCCTACAGTTAACTGATGTTAAGGACAGAACTCCTCAAGGCTGGTGAGTTTAGTGGCTTAACGGTTTTACTGTTGCCGCAGCAAATATCTATTGTACTATGGCCCGGACAGCACATGCGTACGGATAACTTCGTACTTACAATAATTTCGTCCGCTTAACTTGTAACCATTTCAGCTTTTCGGTGGAACTATCTGGGCGTCTACGCACTTAAGCAGTTCAAAAAACAGTTAAACGAAGTTTCTCGTTGTTATAATGATTCGCCATATCGTAAATTTGGTCTTCGATTACAACGTTCATTAAACGTCCACGAAACGACCAATGTACGTATAGAAAATAATTTTTGCTGGAATGCAATCAAATACTGTCTAAATACCGTCGTGACCTGGTTGATTATGGGACACATTAGTGGGGCTGGGCAGTTGGGAATGGTTAGGCTAATTAAGGTCGTCCCCATTATAGCTTAGTGAGTAACGTACTTGCGTGCTAAACTTAGGTTCGAACCCGGGTATATACATATTTCGTTCCGTGCTCGGAGCCAGCCGTATGATGGAGTGCCTAATAACGATACCGGACATAAGACTGGAAATATAAGAGCCACTTAAACGGAGCGCGTCAAGCGAGGTGACGGTTGTTCTGGCCGGTAAAACATAAACGATTTGAGCAGTAAGGTTGATTTACTGGGATTGGTGCAATTAAATTTTTTAAGGCTTTTTGGCAACGTTTTCTATAGAAGCCCTTTGGATTCTATCCTATAGAGTGAGAACTCTATTTGGATGTGGGCAAATAAAAACGTTTTCGATAGAAGCCCTTTGGATTCTATCCTATAAAGTGAGCACTCTATTTGGATGTGGGCAAATAAAAACGTTTTCGATAGAAGCCCTTTGAATTCTACTGTATAGAGTGAGAACTCTATTTTCAGAGAGTTTTTGTTCGTGTCTACATGACGTCTCTGAGACTACGCCAATTTAAACTCAAAAGTGTTTGTTTGAAAAGTAGATTGGGTCGTACGTAGAAATGGAAGTAACCCAATTTTAACATGTACAGTTTTTCCTTTGAGTTAATCAGCTGCGAACGGGTTAAACGACTGCAGCTTCGGTCACTGAATCTCGATTAATATTTGGCGATAACGAGACAATAACTGTTCCATCATTGAATAAAATGAACACAGTTATCGATGGTTTCAAAAGAAGGTGCAAAACAAGTATGCGAATCCTTATTACGAAGATTCTCTGTTTTTATAAACCTAACGTGTACGCGGTTCATTCTTGACTATTACAATGAGCACCAACGCAACAATTGAATCTTTTACGGACGTGCAACTCGTAATACGGAATCTTTTTAATTCTGTTTGATCATCTTTCTCTAAATTTACCTAGGCTGCACCTAGTTTGACCTATCTCAAAGTTTATTAATTGCTTATCGTCGTCATTGTAAAAAGTGACGCGTAACGAAGTATAGGAATCTGCGAATTAATAGTATAAAAAATAATTAATAGTAGAAATTAATAATAATTAATGCGATAATTGTTTGATGGATAAACAACCCAATGAATGAGGCATTGGAAGCCTGATTTTACCGCCTTGCTGACAGGCATAAGTCAGTGTTATGAATCAGCCACGATTAATTGCATTTGGATCCACAAGCTGCTTCACCTAAATAACAGTTAACTGTACAAATCAGCTTTTAGTGTACTAAATCGATTAAAAGTTGACCTTAAAAATTATACGGGGCGCATAATACTACGTAGGTACCTCTATGGTAGATGTTGCTCTGTGCGCTGTAGTGTAGCGTTCTGCTTCCTTCTAAATTATATTTAACTATGTCTCACACAAATGTCGCCACAGTCGCTAGTTCATCTTTTTAACCTAATTTTCAATGTTGGCGCCAGCTCCTGGGCCGCTCATCTCGCCCTTGCCCTCGTTTGTCCTCTCTCAGCTGCATCTAACGGCCACCTCGGGCCGTTGCAGTTCTTTCATATCCACTGGCTGGGCAAGGGAATAGGCGATCATTGGATCCGCTGTCGTCTGTGCTCGCCACCTGAAAAAGAAGCTCGCAACGGCTGCTGCTCCACGAGCACGCGACCCGACCAGGCACATACAGCACCGAACGGACACAGGCCAGGGTGAGGCCATCCACCTGCTCCAAGAGTGGCCACCTTTAGCCGGCTTTTAGCAAGGGCTCCTCCTTCCAATTTAAGCCAGACGAAGCTGATAAAGATCTGTCAAAATCAGCTGATTTCGTTAGAAAGGGAGGGTGGTTAAACATCCAAATATTCAGTGAAACCTAATTCCAAAGTGCTCATCTCCAGAAGTCAACGCACGCTGTTGCTGCCTCGAATCCACGATTGAAAAAATAGCTGTTCTTTCAAGCTTCTGTTCGCTGTTGTTCTGTAACTGTGTAATGTGTGTGCGCATACTTAAACCCCAGACTTCGTTATCGAAACTACAAAGTCGAAGTAAGAAGCTGTCCGTTGTTACTGCTGGCGTTATGTAACAGGCTACATATGCTTGAAAAAAGGAACGTTAAAGGCGAGACGCACTCGCCCAGAGACAAGAATAGCTAACCCGCCCAGTACAATAGCAAGCTCATTTCGAAGATTTGTTACTCTTCTGAGCTGTTTATGTCACAACACGAGTGAGTACTATCTGTGTTAGCGACAAGTACCTTGATAGCAAGAGCACCCGAGTGAAGCTGAAGGGCCGGTACAGTGAAGCTCTGCAGTCCGCAACCTGCCCTCGACTAAGCGACCACCTTCATCACCTATTAGGCAGAGCAAAATTGAATTAAGGCTGTCGGATATCCGCGTCAGTAACTATAGGTGCAAAAAACAGATACGAACTTTCAGCAAGAGTTCAGCTGTCACTTTTCCTAGGGCCAATGCTGTTGGCGCCACCAGCCGTTGCGTCAATTGTGCATGTGCATTTGTGACTGCCACATGCGGTGTGCCGTTGCACTGTACAGATCGAATGATAAGCTAGCTACAAAATAGCTAGTTGCCGTTCGTGGTGCATCAACGAAGAGATCACGGCCCCATCATCGGTCGACACCATCAGCATATTATAAACAAAAGCATTCACAACGACTTCGAGAAAGCACACGATCAACAGTCAGCAGTCGTCGCCGTTGCCTTTTCTGTGGTCTCTCTTAATCGTGGCTTACTAGCGGTGGTTGAATCGTTAGAAACGCGGGCGTTTGATCGTTCTTGTATGACTGTTTCGCTAGTCGTAGCGTAGTGATAGCGCGGTGCGGTAACGGCGAATTTTGTAAGTTCCCAAAGAGCCGGTGGGTGTACGCGAATACGATCCACGTTCGACGCTGTGCTAGATAAATTTTATTTATGGCGTAAACTTCAAGTGTAAAAGTAGTGAACTAATGATCTGAAGGGAAATCGCCTGTTACGCCTGCTGTTCGTAAACCTTGTGGCTTGTTCTGTGTATCGTCAAGAGTGATAATCACATAGACAATGGAGACCGTCATTCGAGAGAAGTTATTGGCGTTCAGTCAGTGGTTCTGGAATGAAGATGTCTGGCTACCCCCTGGCACCACTTGGGCACATATAAAGGACACGTCAAAAGTGAACTACGCCCAAATTGAACAGCTGTACCACGCATTCTATGTCGCATTAATCCTGTTTATAATTCGGATTGTCGTTGAGAAGTAAGTACTAAGCACGACATACTTAGAAGACACTAAATAATACGCTTAGTCAGTCCCGCCACACATTTAAGCGGTCGCATAATGCCATATTGGACTAATAGCTTTGTCTCTGATACCTAGAGCGCAGCAAATCGACTCCAAAGTCCTTACTACAATAGACACAGTTATACAACGATATATATAAAGATATATTTATACCGTCGTTTCACTATGCACTGAAGCCACATTTGTTCGTTATCTTTCTCTGTGGTCTTTGAACAATTTATTCGGTAAGAATACTTCAATTTGTCCGATGACCTATACGATTAGAATCATTTAGCAAAATGAATAATCCTTCCAGAACGAAAGTGGAAACGGCCTTAGACAGTCGAACTTTGCACGCTGATTGTGAGTATTTGTCAGCACGGGGGAAGTGGGGGATACGTTTTGATCGCCTTTACTGCTACTACGAGTGTACAGGGCTTCGTGTCTGGTTCGGTTGCAGTGCAGCTGTTGGTGTGACCACTTTATTCTTGATGATCGAGTTCGGTATTGAGTATTTAGTAAGATATGGTGATATAATCGGGAATGTTCGTGGCTGGCTCACTTGATCAACAGTGTCAAGCTGCTGTCAGCTTCTAGCAATAATAATAATGATGATAGTCAGCGTCAATACCATCACTAATGCAACTACAGATGCACTGATTATTACGCTATTCTTCATTTCTATATAAATTCCAGTTAGTGCTAACCCGCAGCGTCTGACAGATTGCTACTGCTGTAGAGCCTCTCGTATAGAACGAAATAAGAAATTCAATAAGTAATATTACGGTTTGTGCTAGCTGCAGCATTCAGCGATTCCTCTAGTACAGGTGTTTATCTACTGATGTGCCGCAAAGATACGGTCATTCGCAACTCAAATCCCGCTGCCTCTACCGTTCAACGTTGAGCCCGTTTTCACACTGAGATAGATGGTCACGGTTCAGCAAGTATCGCAACGTTGCTTTTCGAACGAAGTAGAAAGAGGACGAAACGGAGGACGGCATGATGAGGAATGAAGAAGACTTAGACCTCTAAGTGAAGTACATTCATATGCAGTTTTGAACAGATCGGGCTAATCCTTTGTTGTTTTTCTATTTGTCGCAGAGTTATCATCGTCGGACCTCGTTATTTCATTTGATTATCATCTTCAACAGTTTGGTACTCTTTTCGTGATGGCTGTCGTTGTACACATCTAACTGACTTTTCCGTCCGTCGACTTGTCCAGAGAATCCCATGCGTCGCTACGCGTATTGCTTTGTATCCACCTGTCTGTTGGTTGTTCCGCCTAGGCTGTGTATCACTGTGATTCAGTGACATTTTGCATCGGGCGCCGTAGCCGCAGCGATCGTTGAAACTCCTCATCATCAACTTGTGGGTCGACCGACACTTACGGACGCAGCGGCGGCGACGCAGCGGCGGCGACGCAGCGGCGGCGACGCAGACGCCAGCACCAACCGGCAAAGCCACTCAATAGGAATCCTTTGTTTAATTATAGTTGTCCCGTTGCTGCTTAGAGTTGGTACTTGCTCTTTTGTAACGTGATACTGCCGTTATTGGCCCTGACGTTGCTGTCCAGTCGCGATCGCGTGCCGGACTAGACTTATCCTTCCAGTTACCTAGGGTCGGCCTGCTTCGCTCGTACTACCCTCTAGTTAAACTGTCATATAGTTTTAATTGTGCAAATTAAATTTGCTAGTAACTCGTCGTCGTTGAAGGATTAACAAATATTGAATAGGCCATAATTGTCATTGTAAAGGTGATTTGATGTAATAGGTGTAACAATAAGTTCTATGATGCACACTACTGCTGCTGCTGCTGGGGCCGTCCACCTATAATATCTATATGCGTAACGGCTATAGAGCCTTACATGAATGGTCTCTAATGCTGATGGTGTTAGTGATAATAATGATAGAGGAATACAAAGTTCTACTTGAATAGTCGAGGATAAGCTGCCGCTTAGAAATGGAGAAAGAATTGAAACGTCTGGCTCTTTTGGGAAGTTGTTTGTAGCTCCTGAACGAAATAGATATATTGAAAAGCGAGCCTTCAAACAGGTCTCTTTCAAATTATCCGCACACACAACGTTTTTCAGGTATTGGCATTCTTAAGCGGAGTGTAACATAAAAAGAAAGGACAATTCGTGCCTTCCATTCTCACGATGAATCAAACGTAAGCAGCTGCCCTGCAGTTATTTAGTAGGGGCAAACAACATTGTTTGAATAACCAAGATTATAGAAGTGATATTAATTCCTAGATATTATTATCTCGTTCATCTATTCAAACAGGAATCAAATTGTTAAGCCAGTGCTACTACATAGTGCTTGCTTGTTCCGCGAATTACAGACTAGCCAGCTATGAAAGTGCCGTCGCGGACGGATAAATGACTCAACCTAGGTTTAGTCACTCTCGCCATACATCCCCATTATTTAATAATTTCTTCGCAGGGACTACTACCACTGACCTTTAAGGTCCCCTTTTTCTTCTTTTACCTTAGTGTAACATATTTAATTTTTTCATTACCGCCCGTTGAGTCGGTGTCGCTGCGTGCTATTCTGCCTCTTCTATGGCTGTCACACTCAGACACATCGTATGTGTGATTCGTAGAAACACGAGGAAAAACACGTAGGTCTCACAATGACGATGTATTAGTACAACCCGAACTTTACTTGCAATGGGTCGAGAGAAGATATACGTGTGAATTAATAATTACCGTAGCGTCAGCCATGGGATATGATTATTAGAAACTTTCGATATAAAACATAGATGCTAACGTGTGTTGTTTAAGTGGCGCCTCGTGTAGAATAAAAAGTTGAATTAATTGCACCCTTATTGTTAAAACGGGTAGTTTCATTCATAGCGAAATCTCAATAACAAAGGCAGGGAAATTCGGAACAGGTGACCAATGGCGTTTTGGCTATTAGACGCCATTGGGAAAAATTCAGTTGGTAATGGCGAACGGTTTTGTTGTCGCCAACGGTTGGCTTTTGATTAACGAAAATTCAACGTAAAACAACGTAACAGTCCGGTCTAATTGATCAACGGCGGTGTTTGCGTTGTACTACTCTATTTTCATAGCTGGTGCTGATCGCCGAATGCAGCGGCATGCGCAACATACTTCATAGAATACGTTTGACGGCCCTTGTAATCACTCAATATCAAGTGGTCGTTTCACAGACGTTTGAAGCGATCGTAGTGCTGGCTGTTGTTTTGTTTGTGGATTGCTGGTATCGCACAAGGTGACGAGAGGCTTCCTTACTCCAAATGTGGTTCGATACAATTCTAGCGTAAGAAACTCTACGAAGGAAATGAGGTCATATCGTCATGTTACTTCGGTAAAAGGTGGCCTGACCGCTCCAAGCATGATTCATTTTAAAAAAAAAATTACTATGAGCGGTAACTACAATTATAAACAGTAAAAGCAACATTGGGTCGTTACAGGCAGCCTCATACATAGCTGTACATAATCTGCATGTACAGATTAATCGATGTACGTTATTTAAATGGCACATTCCATTGTTTTGCGTCCATTGTATTGAGCGAGCGGGTCTACAATCGGAGAACATTGAAAAATACGACTAGAACAAATAGGCTATAACAGTTTAGGGCAGCTAAGGGGAATTCGCATGATGGATTTGTGCTTCCATGTGCACGTATGCGAGCGTTTATAACATTTAGTGCCAGCATTAATAATACAACTGTTACCTCCATTATATTGTATAACGCAAACGTGCACCACGGCACTTCTTGGATCATCGCCATATGTAGGCGGCTCGTATAATCATCAGGAGGCGAAAAGAAAGCACGAGATTTTGCAGAGATCATACATGACGGCTTTCAATGCAAGGCCGGGCATACATGTGCTAATACCAGAGACGTAAGTTAGCTCGGGTTGACTGGTAGCTTATACGAGAAAATGAGCAAATAAAAATTCGTTTAACTTTAACATGAAAGATATAGCATTTATGCATTGTCAAACGATGCCCAGGCAGTGCCTCGAAGGGCGAGAGATGCTTTTATCGAATACTCAACACCTATCCAGCTTGTCATATTGTCGAATAGGTGTGCGTTTGCTGCGCTAAAATAATAGCGAAGTACGATTGTTTGCCATAGATCAAACATGGTGGTCATTGAGCAGGAAAGTAGCAAAGGCGGACGGACACAATGAGCATATACGATAAGCGAACTTTACGTATAATTAGTGTATGAAATTAAAAAGAGCAAAGTCTTTTAAATAAAAGTACGAGGCTCGCTCTTCGTTTGGGATACGTATGCCAGTATTATATTTTCGAGGAGCGTGCCAGCGCAAGCTATTACTCATATAGTGAATCATTTACACGGGTTCAAAGGGTGGAAATATAATAAGCCCGGTGTACATTTGATATATGTATATATGTATCATTCATATATATATATATATATATATATATATGAATGATACATTTGATAAGAAATTGTCTTCTCTTTATCAGTTATGAATTATGCCTGTTACGTTTATTACGCCAGATGGGTGCACTCAGTCTATTGTTCGATAATCTCGCTAAAGTCACCTATTACACCTAGGTAGATCATCTTGACGTTTAAATCTCTTTTCTACACTTCGTAACTACATGTAAAACACGATTCAACTTTACTATCCTAATTCCATTGAACTTCTGAGCATTAATTTGAGCTCTATTTGTCCCATACTTAATCTTTGTGCAGCCCTCTAAAAAGATAGACGTTTTACTGGTATCTGCATTTGGGTGGGTGGAAGCAATAGAATACAGCTCAACCTAAAGTTCTTGTTTCTCTAACAACAGAATAGTGCCAAAAGTTGCTAAGGAGGAAAGTTTTTCACTAATGGCAAGTGTTATGCTATTAGAAAGAACTAACTGACATGGTTGTAAATTCTATGAACAAAGAACTTGGCTCGTGCGGTGCCCTTGACAACACGGCCGCGTCAATCGTTATCTTAAAAAATAACTTTGTTCATTTACATACAATGTGTAATGTTGATGTGTGTAACGTTGAAATCCCGCTACGTTCGTTAACGAACGTAGCGGGATTCGTCATATGCAACATAAATGTGAATCAATACAAACGTTTTTGCTCTGTGCAAACAGCTATTATGTAGTAATGATGCGTAGAAGAAATAGTCAGTTGGTAATTCTTAGGGACTAAGCGGACAGTTGGCATAATTTCGATGAAGCGTTGTAATCCTCGTTGTAACATGTTTGACGGATGTACACTTTCACCATTCACGATTTATATGGGTGAAGGGTCACCGTAAAAACGGAGCCGTTAACAATTTATTCGAAGAGAGATAAGCAAAATGTACTGGCAGATTTGGATTTTCGGTACCACTCCACGTATATAGCTTGCGCAAACGTGGGTTGTCGTTATTGTTGTTCGACCCTAAGATAAAAATTGTCACTTGAAAAACGACGACAGTACTACATCAATTGTGGTAATTTGTTTATGTAAATTCGCTTGTAAACGTATAACACTTACGTTCAAATGAGCAGTAAGCGAAATCAATTTCCAATATCTTTCATCAGACAGCAAAATTCATCATAAAAGTGACCTTCTTCCAAAAACTTTGCGATGGACGACGACAGACGGCATAAAAAGGTCAACGCGAACAAAAAGTATGTTTATTTATTATCTTTACTTAACAGAATTGTTTATACTGAAACGAATATCGTCTACAACATTGAAATGCACTATTGACACTCGTAAGGAACGCATATAATTTAGGTTAAAAGTATCGTACGAGTACAACAAAAATGAAAACAAAAAAAATAAACAGGAAATGTCTCCAATATGCTGCTACATAGTTGTCGTCTGCAATAGATGTAATATACAAATGCGAATGCCTATCGTAAGTTGGCAGCTAGCACCCACTGAACGCTAAGTAACTGCATATATAAGTAAGTGTTAATTAGTGACGTTTTTCGTCCGTCACCACTTCGTGTTAAGCCGTTCGTCCTGTGTTCTTAATAGTTATATTATACAATCGAAGCATAACTTTCCCGATGTCGCCTACGATGAACTTTCAGTAATCTGAGCGATTGTGCCTATATATAATACATGGAGATGACACGCGGCGCAACTTTGTCGTATTTTGATGGGTGAAGCTCTGCCTTCCGTAGCTTTTTTTTTCCCAATTTGTGTGCGCCTCCGAGTTGGTGGATGTCAGGGCCGCCAACGACGGCGTATAATCGAATCAAGTTCCATAAAAGGCAGAGCACTTCATTTCTTCCGCGCGGCCCTATTTATGTCGAACCCCACTCCCTTTTTTTCTTATATCGACGTTGTGCCGATAGAATGATTTTCTCCTGTGAGCGCTATAAAAGTAAAATAGTGTGTTTAAGAGGGCTCGTGGCAGACACTGGTTTGATTTCCAGATAAATAACTTGGCGCTATTTAGATCGTTTAGCGCTGAAAAGGTCTGTTAACCTATTTTCGTTCGCATAAACGAGCGTTTATTACCTCTATGCTTTCGTACCAGTTTCTTCTGAGATAATGTCGTCGTAAGGAACGTTGTCCATAACAACGTCCGTTTTAATTAAAATTCGCCCATTGTATAACGACACTTTTGAAAGCAATTTTATCCCGTAAACTTTTTTTTTGAAAGAAGTTCTAAAACGAGCACACACTATTACGCCTGCAATTACATCTTCGATATTATGCGACCTTTTGTTGCATCTAAATGGAAATAATAGCGAAAGCATTTGAGGAAAAGTTGCGTTAACTGCACAATAAACGAATTGCAACTGTGTGTGCCTCTGCATAAAACAGGATTGTCACAAAAAAAAACGTTCGACAATTGTGTTTTCGATAACAGCATTGCCATAATAGAAGCTCTTGCTGTTCGCCAATTCTCTATCGCCAATTTGCCGGCTTAACAAATCATCAAGTGCACTTAGAATTGCTTGTTCTCTTGCCTTGCAAACAAACCATTGACAGTGAGAGAAAAAATCGCAGACGTAATAAGTTGCGAGCTACTCTGAACGAACCCGATGAATACGTGGGCAAGAGTCTTTTAGCCCTGGCATGGTTCTATCGTGTTTGCGTACATATTTTACTGCTCCTTTCAGAACGCTCGGTCCTGGCCTAAACCGCATGGGATGCCATCGACTTGTACGCGGCTCTCCGCGTAGCGCGGAACGTTTTACAGTCGTTCAAGTAAACGACGAAAAGATGGTATTCGACTTCGATGTAAATGTTGCCGTAGCCGATTTTAACGAATATGAAACCCATTCAAACGAATCTATTATGATAGCCTGTTTCCGATTAACGAGCCCACGAAAAAACGCTTTCAATCTACGATCAACTTCAGACGTTAACGTTTTAGCTGATCTAGGCAAAGGTACGTAAAAAGGTGCGCAACACTGCTATACGAGGCAATCTCGTTCAGTGGCTTTTGTAGGACGCTCGAAGCGGGCTCACATTTGTCAGTCCTCGATTCCTCTGGCTCAGTGAGTTAATTGGATGTTTCAAAAAACCAACTGCCCAACCGCGCAACAGAGGCCAGCCAACGAACCGACACGGAAAGGTGATAAAAGGACACTCACATTAAAGTCGCCAAACTATAGAAGATCACATACTGGTTCTGCTAATTAAACGGTAACATCAATAAACGGTGAACCGGGTAATGAGTGTATTTTTCTCTACAGGGCTAACCTTTATTACGAGTTTGCAGCAGAAAGTATGGGTCTGACTAAAACTATTATTAAATGTAGAAGATTCTGCAGAGTGCATGCTACGTGTGCATCCAAGATGCATCCAAAACCCGACAAATTATTATATATGAACGTGCGCTGTTTTCGACACTTTCGAGATTACGTCTATTGACGACGTGCACTTTTGCTAGCGATACCATTAACTTCGGGCTATGCAATGCGCCTGAGGGAAAATAATGGACGGTCGATCATCATAGCATTCCTTTTTCCTTACAAATAGGTTTTTATTTGTCAGCGCGTCTCGGTGGCTCGGTAAGTCAATGCTTCAAGATAGCCTTGCTTCAATTGTTTTACAAACGAAGGCTGTAGTCAATATTCCTCCATTGACACAAAGACCTGTGCTACAACTAAACAGGTGTTGTAGGCGGTTCTCAGAAGTTGTGAGAGCGTGTCGCTTAAACTTCCGTTCACCGTCTGGAGCAAGGTAATATCGGGGGTGGAGTGGCAAGAATGGGCCCGGCAGGCGGACGTCATCTCAACGACGTCCCGATGCAGATCGTACCAGGCCTTGGCGAACGACGGACAGCTTGACAGATCTACTCTTAGGCCTATTGAGGTACGCTGAACGACGTCGGTCGCGCGTTCGTATCGGTTCGTGCTGTTAGGAACAATACTAAACGTATTAGCGATTGTATGAAAGGAAATAGTGAAACGTCGGGTCAAGTGCAAGTCGCGATGACATTTATGTTCACCATAAATTTGGCAGACCACCTCTCAGTGGAGATCGAAGGCCGGTATCGAATCTAAGCAATTGTTTTATGTCTAATAGATGACTATCAGGGCGTAAATGACGTTGAAGCAATCACGTTCGTTCGTTTCTCCGGTCAATCCGAAATGATGGCTACGAATTCGGTATAGTTCTAGAGCTGTGCCAAACTATCAGACCGATAAAAACTGCGAAATAACTTACTGCGAACAAAAATATCTGATAAATAATGACCAACTAATAAAACTCTGATTGTTGGGTTGCTCGCTGCTGGTTATGTTTGCATCCATTTAAATCGATAGAAAGAATAAACAAAACTATATTAGTAAACATAATACCATAGAGAATAATGAATTACATTACGCTTATGTTCAAGATCACATGTCACAGATACTGGGTACGTCCTGTGCGACGTAGACACCATTGGTACAGCTATGCCGATACGTGGAACTACATTATTATTGTCGATGGAGGTAGTTTCTCGCTCGACAGAAACGTTCCAGAATGGAAAAGATGTTTGCAAATGGTTTGCGGTTGCCAGTATTCGCCAGCTGTGGTAAATGATGAATGGCGTCGTATTGCCGAGCATGTTTTCGAGTACGATCCGAACGTGCCGGCACTAATCGACCTTAAATAAAATTAGCATTGTAATTTTAACCTGTCTCGACAGAAAACCACAAGCAGACCTATTTACTTCTTCCTTGCTTTCTGTGTTCATTTTGTTTATCGACTGAGCAAATGTCATTTAGTGCAGTTTCTAACCGTTTCTAAACGTCGACGACAGAATGATGGATTAATGTTGTCTTTTGACGATAAATGGTAGGTCGATTTGATAGAAAGGACCCGAAGACACGAAACTTTCACAAAAGGAGAACCAAAAGACGGTCGAAATGCGGGCGCAATGGAGCAGGGCTAAAGCATACGAACAGCATGTATGTACAGGCACGCACAGACATAAATGTCTATAAATATATATTTAGATATATGGGCGAAGTAACACGCGATCGAGAAGTCTTCCCTGCGTTATGTTTATAGTGCATCAAATCACGCCTGGTCCATTAGCCGTTTGAACCATGGCTTAATTCAGCGACTTCATATCTAAGCTGCCTGACGAGTTTGCCTAACAAGGGCAAATTTATGGGGCGCTAGTAGTACCCTGTATGAACTGCAGGCTGTACCATATCTAATATTGTAAGGTGTCGCTATAAAATGCTGGGACGCTACGTGATACCTGATTTCATCCTTGATTGACACAGTGCCCCTTCGCCCTTCTAGCGAGAATAACCGCTGCACGTACTATCCATACGCGTGGGCGGTCAAATCAAACAGCATCTGACCTATTTAAATCAGGTTGACATCGCCCTTTTAGGCGTGCACCCAGGTTCTCGTTCGGATGCTGACGCACGTAGCAAGCTTAGCTTAAAATTAAAATCGCATATAGGAGAGATGTATAAAGAGATAAAGGTGGGAAATAACAATCAAAATAAAAAGAGCTACCACTACAAAGCATTGAGTGGGTACCACACGGTACAAATCTGTCCGTTCAGAAACGAAATAGTTGACCAATCAAATGCGATAAAATGTTCGCGACTACGGGAACGTCAAAGCTGTTTGCCGTCGCCAACAATGAATCTGTGGCCACTCCGCAATCGATTGCAGTACAGTTCCACAGACGAACGCTGGTTAACAAAAACATACCTAACTAATCAGAGTCTACAACAAAACTGGCTAGCTCTTCTTTTAGCTGATGGCTATTCTGGATAGAAGGTATATTTGCGGATAGATGTGTGTGTGTGTGTGTCATAGTGTGAGTATTATAGGGTTATGACGATCACAGCAGTAGTTTTGTTGCGCGTTTCTAAATCTAGCACCTTGTTCTCAAGATGACCATCATCGTCACCCGTGTGGCTTGTTTCGTCTGCGTGGATGCAAGTATATCGGTTGTGTATGAATGAAGATGGCTAGTCAATTACTTAATATCATTCACAATTAATGGCGCACGTTTCTCAGTTGACATTATTATTCTTTCGAAGACTCGCATCGAAGTAAATGAACCTAGTTAATCGGTGTCCTGCGCGAACTATCGAAGTGTTGGATGAGTTAGAACTTTGCAACAATTAGACGGCAGCTCGCAAGCACTCGCTTCAACCTCACATGTGTGCGTATTAGGTCGAGTAACAAGTTTTTGTAGTGACCGATCGATGGCATTAGCGTCGACTCAGCTAACTGTATATATCGTTTCTTAGAAGATGATTGATTACTTTGACTGTTGGGTGTGTGGTCTGTTGCTTTCATTAAGCTGCTGCAGTTGGACGTGATGCTTGAATGCATTCAGCCATTCAGCTCGAAAAGATGCGTCTTCGACATTGTCTCCTTTACTATTTGGAGAAAAAACGCTACCGGAGTAAAAATAATTCTTCCTAAAGTCGGCAACAAACGTGCGGTAAGTGTTATCATCTGGCGGTTTAAAGATCTCAACTCGGAACGTCAAATTACGTTCCGGACGACGACAACAAGCGAATGACAGTTAACTTCAAACGTTACTTAAGCAAACGCGGCGGAGTCGACCTTAGAACTCTATGCACAGTTAGGACTAAGCCAAAAGACTGTTTTCAATCGTCTGTAATAACTAGGAAAGATACAAAGCGAAGTAGGTTCCCCTAAAGTCAATGACAATATGCCTTTCATTACTTGCGCGATAAAAAGAAAGTTACTTCTATGCCAGATTGTTATTGGCAATGAAAGGCTGATCTCACACGACACAAACGATAAGAAGTAAACCCGTCCGGTTTGATAGCACCGCTGCATTTAGTGGTGTGAAGACAGAGTTTTATACCCCGAGAAGGTTACACAGGAGAGACTGTTTAAACCATGGAATTGAAAGAAAAGGGCTTTCCACTGAAAAAAAACGATGCGTTGTAGATTGCTGTAGTCAGCACTAGTGTACCCAAATAGTGAGATTTCGCGCGATTCAGTGTACGGCCCAGACTTCTCTGTATGATTGTCGCCTGTTCTGCTTGATGCAGCGTAATGTGGAAGACACTCTTCAAAACAGTGTGCAATTGGGTCGATGAATTGATCGCTTCTTCTTTTCGCTGTTCAGAAAACAACAACTTAACCTTCTATATATATATATATATATATATATATATATATATAGATTGATAGGAACAGACACAGAGAAAAAGTATTTGAATTGAGTTTTTCTTATGATTTGCTTTTAAGACATTATTTAAACAAAGACAAACATTTTAACAACAACTATGGCATGTGCCAGAACTGTCATTCCTGACGATAACCATTGTTGAACACACCGCCATCGAACGCTTAAAACTTCATTTCTGGACCACTAGATAGTTAATTTTGACTATTAAATTTTGGGCTTGTAGGAGACCAAAAGTGTGAAGAAGCCGAGGGCTAAAAACTTCAAACAGTGCAAAAAGGCACACAGTCTCGCAAAGGCTAACTGTTAGAGCTTACCCGGGTGATCTTATTATGGTAATGAATATTCTCCTTTTTAAAACGGGTGTTCATTTTTATAGCAAACACCTAGGTGTATCAAAAATGGATTTTTGAGCTATTCTAATGAACTCTCGAGCCTTTTTCATCCAAATCCTGTTGTGGATTCTTCGGTTCGCTTTATAATGGTCTTAATAGTGTTTTCTTCAGAAGCCGCATGAAAATCGGCAATAATGTAGATCATCGATTTAGGGAGAGAAAGGTTTTAGTACCGCAGGAAATTAGCCTAGCACGGAAAGACTTGCCAAGGGCCGATATTCGCTTAAACCCGTTTGTCGAACATGACGAGTTTGACGAAAGAACTGGCTGTCGTCTAGTCGGAGGTGTAGCGAATGAACGCATGCCTGCTACGACAAACAACCCGCCAAAGTTTTGTCCCATTTAAAACCATTTACATTATTAGGGACGTCGTAAGAAAAGTTAAAAATAATCGTAGAAAACCAATTGACCGTTGACTGCAGGGATATAATTTTTTTGCTTGCTATCAAAAAATCTCAGTAAAAATCAATAGGAAATTTTAGGACTACTTATGTTGTTTAAGCGTGCACTTGCCTTACTGCTACTACGACAGAAATTTAGCATTTTGAACGAGTACACTATCGAATTATTTTCCTTTCGTACCACATATAGCCTTAACAAAATAAAAGGGAAGCTGTCTTCTGAAGACAATTTTTTTACGAAAGCCTAGAAAGTATTTTAGAGCTAAGCGTTTGAAAAGTCGCTCATAAATATCGACTTCCCCATGCGGAGTTCTCTTAGAACAAATCACTTTGATTCGCTTCTCTCACGTCTCAGAGTAAAAGACATTATGGATGATAATTACCATCGTTGTGTACCTAATACATAAAAAAACAGAAGTTTAGAAGGAACCAGTAAGCCTGTTACTGCAAACCGTTGCACAATATCCGAATAGAAAGAAAGTGTCGTATTTGCCTATCGCTCTGTTACCAGTTTAGAATACCGCTTACGTCTCAACCAGTGAACACCTTATTGGGAGATGTAGCCTTTAATTGTGAGCCTTTTTATGGTGGAATTCTTGTCCCATGAGCGCTCGGGCTATCTTTCATTTGTCATATATTATCAGTTATTATCGATGCGGCCCCAAAATCATTATTAGGCAACAACATGAATACGGCGTTTTTTTGACAAAACGTTTAACGGAACATCTACACAGACTAACGAATATACCATCCTTTATGTTATAGGGTTTGACTTATTCATTAACGAATGCCCAAATTCGTTAATGAATCAGTCAAACCCTATAACATAAAAGATGGTATATTCGTTACAAATGCATAACAGCTAGAATTCTTGATCTTGCGAGCGGTTCCGGTTCACCATTTGTAAGTTGAATTGTTAAAATAGGTTGTCAATATAATCCCTGATTATCGAGAAGGTACGAATCACCAGAACGAATTATCCACTCAATGTTAGACTCGTCGAAGTCCGTTATATACGATTCATGCGTTACTAATAACTGAAAATGTACGGGGTCGTGGTTTCGTTCTTTACAGGACTTCACCCCATGTACTGGATGATTTGAGAAGCTCGATACGTTTTTCATACCTTTTTACTGCTTAACGCCAGTTGACTCTTTACTGTAATGTCGGCTGCTATCTCGGAAGGCTAACATGACGCATGCGCTACCTTAAAATGAAATTCCGCCAAAACAACCAAAATCTGCAGCATTTTGACTAAAACTCCAAAAGCTTTGTTTTATATTTTTTAATTGGTTTGTCTTATAGGAGGATGTCTCTTGTGTTTCTATTTGTTTAACAAAACTTTCAGCCATTCATTACTTGTAAGTTATGAAGAGTAGAGCCAACATGCGAACTCTTGCGAAAATTTCATATAAAAAATCATACAACTATTTATGACAAACAACAGATTTAGTGTTTAAAGTTTCTGTAACTTAAATTTAGCTTAAAGTTTCTTTAAACCGAAATTTCAATAATATATCTTCGAGCAATTCAGACTTGAATGAACAGACTATGTGGATATCAGTAAAAATGTTCATGGTCAACAATTGATTAATACCTGAAATTCCCTAGTAGTTGTGCCCATATCAATATCCTCCACCTCTATATTTACCATTGTTATCTTATTAATGGTATTTGTTTGCACACAGATGCTGAGATCAATGCTAAACGTTATTATTACAAGGCATATTATGGCTGTACAAAAATTGCCAACAATATGTAACTATTCGAATATTAAGCCGACCATAACCCCTTTACCTATATTGAGTACAGCTTTTCAATACACTTTTTGGAAGGATACGACGAACAGTCGCAGTATCTTTTTGCAAACAAATAACGGGTCTCTTAACGGGGTCCCTCATGGGTTAACCAGCTACTCAGTCGTCGTTCTTCAAGCAAACACACTTAGACACACTCATCGGCACAAACAACGATAAAAAAACACATGAATTATACCTCCTCGTTTTCTCAAAGCAGAATGAGACTCGCATTGACAGGCTGTTGTCGCCTTCATTGGTTTATCTCCCTCGGATAGCTTCGTTGTAGACAGAGGTGAAAGAAGGAAGTCATGACGAAGGCGGCGGTGGTGGTGATGATGATGATGGAACCGGTGATGACTCGATGATTATGGTCAGATTGCGCCAAGTAGCTAAGAAAGTGACGTTATTACCTGCAGTCCTGCCGGCATTGAGGCAGCAGGCAATTTGCTGCTTATTGTTCCTTGACTATGTGGGTCGATTATCCTCGCAAGCAAAGGTGTGGGCGAAAAAAACGCTTGGGCGTGTGGGCTGGTGATGAGTAAACCCGCACAGGATCACAGTGGCGATGAAGTCGTCTCTCGATGAACTGATAATGGAATTTTATTAATTGAGTGTAAAAGCGAATATCTATCACCATCACCATAAGAGACGTTACATGTGTCAATGCAAGCTAAGAGAAGAACACATGTGACAAAATAAGATGGGCTACAGGGACCCAGTTCTAGTGACTTAACCGCGTTGATTTCATTTTAAATCAATGTAATCGGGAAAAGAAGATGCGCAAGGAACTAGAGGAATTAAGCTATTCGATGAGTAGTGCAAAGCTTAATTGTTTGCAAGCTGCTTTACTTCCAGGAATGATCTTCTGCTTGATGGCCAATTTTGCCACCCATAATATATTAAGTACAACACTATTAGAAATTAGTTCAGGTGCAGTTTAACTCAAAACCCTGTAGAGCGAAAAAGGGCATTTCGATAATTTCCGTAAAATGCAACAATGATCTAAACAATTTAACCAATCACATTATTATTATCATATTACAATCATTTATAGAAAAATGTTACTTTTTTTTTATAGCAAATACTTGTATTTGCTGCTTTGGGCGTAAGCTATTTCAGCAAAACCCCATTAAGCTTTACCTGTGATTAGCGTTGACCCAACATACCAGTCTTCGGTGCTTCATCTACTGTGCGATACGAGTAATACTTAAAGCTCTATTGGCGAACACCAACAGCACACGTCTTTAATCTTCCGCAAGTCCACTGTCCCTTGGATCTACCTTGGATCTCTTAGCGCTGTTGCTGGAGGACACACCTCATGTTGAAGGCAGATGCGTAGAGAATCACGCCTTTTGTATTTTCAAGTCATGATGTACAAATTCTTAAAATACAACTCCTAAGCGGTAGGAAAAGGTTAGCGAAACGTCAAGCACATCGCCGGTGGGCCATGCGGCAGCTGTACCATTTCTGCCGACAGAAACTGAGCGGAGACGTCTTAGGTATTCAGCGTAAATATATACTACGTGTTCTCGACCAAACGGAGAGAGTAACGATTGCCCCGATATTGTAACCCAAATTGTTTTATATGAATACTCTATGGTGTATCGAGCAGTGGCTAGTTTTTAATGAATGCGCGAAGTCCGCATGTTACGGCGAGTCGATGTGCTTCTTTCAGCATAAAGTGTGGATAAGCAATGCAGCTGCAGGTATGTCCGTATGCTTAGAGACAAATGTTCTGGTATCTCGCTGGGAATGTTTATAACATACTGATTTGAGTACACCTAATACTGAAATGAACTTAACAGATTTTCATCATATACGTTAGCAGTGGCAATTTCCGCTATAGAAGTTCGCCTATAGACATATTCTATTGCATTGTCACGTAGTAAAATTTGATACTATGCGATCAGATTTGAGCTTTTTAAAAGATCGAAGTTTGACGTTTGCTCGCTGGGTAAATTTTGCAAAGACATACATTATACAACTAGTGAACCTCATACAAATAACATTAAAAACGCCTGGTTACTTTCAGAAATGTGTTCAAGCCAATCGGACGGTGGTTCGGCCTGCGGCCTCGTCCACAACGGCCCATAATCAAAAATGAGAAGGACGTACTACTGGAAAAGGCATTTAGGTCCGCTCAGGGTATTAAAGGTGCCCAGCACAAACCTCCGGCAGATATCGTAAGTCTACACCTTGACGCGTTTCTCCTAAACAATGTACGACAGGCCATTTCGTGAGATAAGCTTTATTATTTTTCATAGAATGACAGAAGGAAACGATAATTCTAACAAGGTTACTAATAGTATATATGTTTGTCTTTATATATTTATATTCCACCTTAAATAAGATTTTTAAAATTTTTTGCACTGCGAGTAGACTTTTTTACACAAAATATATTTCGGTTTTAGAATTTTACTACAACTTACAACGAAATTTACTTATCATAAACATATTTTTTTATACAATACCATTTCTATGACGATTAAACACACACTTTGAGAAGAAGGAAAATATAACTTCGAATAGATGCATGTACATACATGGCAGTGAGTCAAGCATATTATTATTTCGTATAAATGGTAGTTGTATTAAAACTTTCAGGCAATTTATTCAGAACCACTTCCGTCACCACTCGGCCACACAGTACCTGTTTCGGCGAGCAGAATATATTCATTAACAGCATAAAATAGTCCGCTTCTTTTTGGAAATTACTAGTTTAGCTAGTATTATTTGGTGGCCGAATTCGGTGACTGCAGCCATAGTTGGCTTATTATACAGGCACAAACCATACCATTGTTTCTTCTGCCCATTCTCGCAGCCAGCAGACTCTTCGAGACTACTACACATTGTATAAACATGATAAAAATTTTCTTTACGGGCAACAAAACTTCACACAGAGAGATTTTACAGCCACAACAATAACATAGACCCTTCATATTTTCATAACACGCAGTCGAACCTGTTATTACTTGCCGCATTTGTTTAACTAAATGTTTTACTGTTTAAAACAAGCTTGTCTGAAATTAGGGAAACCTGTTGTTCTTATTCTCAAGACAGTTCTGTACTATTGTACAAAACGTGTACTGCGTTAAGGATGGTCTGTACAATGGACGTTTCGAAAAAGCCCGCGCGTAAACAGGCTGATCAAGCGCAGTGAAGTAGTCGATCGCAAAATGGAGAGATGGCGAAGTAAGGTTATTCTGGGGGTAACATGCAGACTTCCGGGTATATGAAGGTGTGGTGGGGGCACGAACGAGCTCGGCTGTTCTTCTTCAGGCACTGTAACTGATAGAACTGCAAAGGCCAATGACGCCGTGAACTTAGACATTCAAGGGTGTTTACTTTGCAAAGGTTACACAAAGCAATTAATGCTTTGCTTATTCCCCCGTGGACTTAGCCACCGATTCATGGAATTCCGTTCATTTGGCTCGCGCCTAGAAGGAACAGAGCAACTATAGATGAATCGTTATGATGAAAGCCTCAGTCTGGTGCGAATTTTGTCTGGAACAGCCGGCAGAGTTACCATCAGCTTAGCCGCGTATTGATCTGCGTCTTTACATATTTATGTGATTATCTCGATTATGTGTTTGACCTTGTTGAACGCATATTCTCTACGGTACATCTTGTAAAAAAAAATAGGTTCGCTACGGCGTCTGCGACATAAATGCAAATTCTCCTTGCTCCATGTAAAAATTACGAGAATGTAGTGTCTGATCCTGATCGGCTACGCTTGTCTAGATAATTCTGGCTTCTTTGACGTAACCGATCCCGCACAGCAAAGCTAAACAACAACTACGTTTAAAAAAAAAAAGTGTCATCTGCCGAATAGCAAAAACTATCGCTTATCACATAATTAAGAAGAAGCACTTAGAACAGTCTATGTGTACTGTTCGTCTAAACATTAAATTAGACAATGTTGTCATAGAGTGTGCCTCGGATCTATAATGAGAAGCAATCGAAATTTATGCTTATCGCGTATCTTAAAATTAAGCTCATTTAGTCGTATCGAAGGCGGGTCAGACCATGTGATCGAGGCGGTATTGAGTTACTACCTATTTTGAATCAGTTTTTAAGAAAGAACACTTCCGCATACCCGTACACAAACTAGCATATGTGTAGATATGCTGCTACAATACATTGTAGTAATGGCAACATTACGGGATTTCTTCCCTCGCCTCAATTTCGTTTATTTAGTGCAGCTCAACAGCGGCCAACCGATAAGAATCGGCTCTCCACTTTGGAGTTCGTTTATTCGTAGACAAGTACCTATATCCGTGCGTCTACGAACCTAATCTCTCACTGTTTACGGTCACAGAATGGCAAAATTGACATGATGAGCTAGCTCGTATGTTCGGTATGGGTTCTCACTTATATGAAACAACGTGTTCTAATACGGTGTACTTATAAGTGCGGGGTACATGGATTCAGTTTCGCTAGCATATCTTAATTATTAATAGGTTGAATTAGCGGTTTTCGTTAGGGCCGACAAATGGTGTTGGGGTAGGCTTGACCTGGCTGATCGTACCTTCCCAACAGATTGCTTTGACTGTGGAGCGTAGAAAGATACCTGTCCGACATAGTCCTTTACTATTTTCGCGCTAGAGAAGAAGTACTGCCAGAACAAAACGAATTGTTTGTAAAATCGAAAACAAACGTGCGGCAAGCGTTATCACCTGTCATTTTTGGTTTAATCGAACTAGAAGTTTCAACTTGCACGACAAGTGACGCCACAACAAGTGAACCGCAGACACTCCTTCCTGCAGACAGTTAGAAGTGACTCGTATTAATATTTTTAATGTTCCGCATACGTTAGAAAAGATTGTGAAAGAAAGAGGCTTAATTCTCATGAACTCAGTGAAAATGATAAAAACTATCTGAGAATATTAACCCGAAGGAGTAGACCTCTCTACTTCGGTGCCACGAAAAAGTATTTATGATTAAAAGTTGCACCTCTTCATATGGTAGGATAAGAGGGGAGTGCTGTTATACTCAAATCCCAGAAGAAAACTGCGAGAGACCGCTACGCAAATCTACTCGTCTAGCTGAGCCGTGAAGTTTACAGAAAAAGCCTTGGCCTGGCAAAGGACGATCCCAAGTGGTATTACTGCGTGATAAAGCTGCATCGCGTACTGCTTTGGCAACTCAGCGAGCGTTAACGGACCTCGAATAAAGAGACTCTGCTTTATGCGGCGTATGTCCCCAGCATCGCTGCATCATTTCTTCGGGTCGATGCAGCGTGGCCAGAAAGGCAAACACTTCAGAACGGAAGCTGAAATCGACAAGTCCCAAGAACGAATTCTTTCTGTTTCGCTGGATATGTCGAACGAAAAGCGACTCATTGACCAAAATAAGTTCTGCTTTAAATGCCGAAATGAATAAGAGTGGCGAGAGCATTCTACTTAACCTAATATATGTATTTTCATGACACAGAACAGGTGCTTAATTAGTTTAGATAACAAATATGTATTTATTACTGTGACATAAATATGAATTTCGATAAAAATGCATATCTGTGTGATTTCCTGTTCCAATCGAGACAACGAGTACCCGTCTAAAGTGGGCATTTTATTGAGTTCCTTAGAATCTGAATAAACTTGGCAATGTAATTGCTCCGTGTTTCAAGGTAGCTTCCTGACAGCCTATCGCCGCTGCCCATCGATCGACTAATTTATAGCCTGCAGACGAATTCGCTCGCCTAATCCGCCAAAAAATAACTGAGTAAAATGTAAGGTTTATTTGTTTAATAGTATTTGCCTATTCGCCGACGCTATTCACCTGATGTCTGTTTTAACTTCCCAAGTTCAGTTGGATCGTGTGCCACACTAAGCAAAAAACTCAAATGTAAGTATGAAAACCAGTCTAAGTTCATATGTTTCTACAAAATCCCTGAGTATGCGTCTTAGTGAGTCGATTCGTTCTGTACAGATATTGTAACGGGCGTAATTTATTTGCAAGCTCGATCGGTTACGTATCGTACGTAGAATTGTTCACCCCTATAATAAAAGCGGGTTTCCAAAATGACCTATTTACTACATAGCAGTATTTGCTATGCATTCAGCTGTGCATATAGAGATACGCGAAGTAACGGGTGCTAGCTTGTGGTGATGTGTGTGTTCAATTCTGGTACAGACAGTTTTTTAGTTGTATGCAAGATGGCCGCGCTGTATACAACTCTATGGTTGGATGAAGAAAGATATATCGGGCAGATGCTCGCTTGCAGAGCTCTGATGTGGGCAGTGTAAAGTACGCCAAGGAGAGTGGGGCGCTGTGAGAGCTTTTCGTCTAGTTAGGGGGGCATTGACTGAAGTGCTGGCCGTGGACGCTAGCTCCATCTGCATCCAGGATGAGCAGACGTCCCTAATACGTTTTCTCTAGTATCAGTTAATGTCCCTCCGAAAGTCTAGGTGGCAATAAATATAAAGCACAGCTGGACAATCCTGGACGGCCTTGACACCAGAAAGAGTGGACAGTAGGTCTGCCGGATCTCATGTGAGGTATTTTTTAGATTTTTCAATGAATAAGCTGAATGTGGGTAACTAGTGACGATAGTGAGAGAAAGTGCTCTTCTGAAGGAGACAAACAAGCCAAGTAGAAATCACCGTTTCGATCGGACGAGGTGCTAGATTTGTCCATTGTTTCCGATGGTTTTGACCTTTTAAAAAAGAAGAGCGATAGAACACGTAAACGTATATATTATGAGTGCACAGGTAAAATTAGCAGAACTGCTTAGCGACGTATTCAAGCTTAGCCAGCTGTTAAATGAGCTCAAACACAGAATATAAAAGAAACATTCGATTTTTGTCTTTATTTGAACTTAATTCACTACACAGAATCACTGTAAATAAATAAAAGCATGCTTGACTTATATTATCCTTTTCCACAGCTAGCGCAAGTGGTCCCACTTATAGGGCTGGCGGAGCGAGAAGTAGAGCGTTGGTGGAGACAACGGGCCCGCGCTGACAAGCCGACATCGCTTGACAAATTTTCAGAATCCGGTTGGCGTTGTACCTATTATGCTGCCGCTTTCGCTTATGGATGCTGGTGTCTATCCGATAAGCCATGGCTCTGGGACACTATGTACTGCTGGTAAGTTCACTTTATACTGAAAATTGGAGAATGGTGGTCTTCAAAGGGGTCATCCAATAGGTATTCGTATGTAAATATATACATAGACGTATTACAGTAGGTACATGTGCTCTTGGCAAATCCTATGATTTTATTGCATCGCTGTCTAAAACTATTCGTAAATTAAACATGTGTGCTTATCGGCTATTTGCTTACAGGTATGATTTCCCACATCACGATATGACCAACGATGTTTGGTGGTATTACATGATTGAGTTAGGCTTCTATATTTCGCTTACGTTCTCCCAATTCCTTGACGTCAAACGCAAGGACTTTTGGCAGATGTTCGTTCATCATATCGTCACAATTATGCTGATGGCCTTCTCGTGGACGTGCAATCTCACGCGTATCGGCACGCTGGTACGTCACGGCACTAGGCACGCGGACGTAGTTAAAATCTAGACGCGTCTAGTGGTTGAGGTTTACGAAAAAATATAAATTTATGGAAACTGGGCGGCTTCCGAACGCGCCGAGAAACGAATTTAAACTATTTTTGACGCTACTATTTAAATTGTGATAGTTTTTTTGTTCGTGATAATAATCTACTTTGCACCAATAAGTTCAATAGAAAACGTTGCTAAGTAAAATGTTGGAGTATCCTAGGTTCCTCATGGCCTAGTTCTGCATTAATTAGCCTTATGTGAGGATAACTAAATTACCAAAACTGGTCTGTTTCAAAGCGCTTTGGTACTTGACAACGATGCCTATGTGTTGTACGTCTCTCCTTCTGTTCGGAAACGTGCTGACGAATACGTTTATTATAATAGACAATCTCGATATTTGTGCAGGTAATGTTGCTACACGATTTCGCAGATGTCCCTCTCGAGGCTGCCAAAATGGCGAAGTACGTAAAAAAGCAGCGCGTGGCTGATTTGTTGTTTGTCGTGTTCACTCTTTCATGGATCGTCTCCCGACTGGGTCTCTATCCCTACAGGGTCATTTATTCCACAGCCTACCAGGCCACTTTCGTCATCGAAATGTTTGCGGCCTATTACATTTTTAACAGGTTCATATCCACAAATGCGTGAAGTAAACCTTTGTTCCAAAATCGAAAATTTACATTTACCCCTTTATAGAGATCTGAATGTACCTACGCGTAGAGTAATGATCTGTTAGTTCGGCTCGATGTGAGTCCTCTACTCTAGTAAATTTCAAATATATCGAAATCATGCACTTTTGTTCAAGAGAAAATATATATACAAGGACAATGGTTGCTATTAGAATTTCGCTAGCTGAATTGATCGTATAGTGGAATCTGGAGTTTTAATAAGGAATGATTATAGGTTATAATCAATAAACTGGTCCTTTTTTTTTGCTGTACGAATGTATACGCTCATCCAATTGCAGTCTTTTGCTGGCACTTCAAGTACTCCACATTATCTGGACGGTGTTTATCGTAAAGATTGTCATTCAGGCCTTGACCAGCCCGGGTGTGAGTACCGTAAGTATGCTTTGCAGACGCTTCTTGTTTTGTCAGTTAAGTTACTGTATCACCTTATCTAAGAATAAATGCGAATCTTACACCGATGCAGACTATATTTTAATCACTAAGAATATAGAAAATATCAATAGAAAAGAGAATAATGTGTCAAGAACAAACCTTTGTGTTATTTTTAGTTTTTTTTTTCGTTTAGTTGTGTACATTTCAAGTTACATGATTGTATAAGGGTTTCATTTTGCGTGATAAGTTTTGCCCTCGGTTGGTACCAGTGGCATCAGTAAGCGCTGATAGTCACAGATATTGTCGCAGACTGAATGACTACTCTTTAAAGCTAACTGACATTGTAACGAGGTTCTGCATTGTTTTGCGGATAGCCTCAGCGCAAGTATGTTGTTCTGCTAGAATCTGCTCTTTTTTTTCTAAAGCCCGTTGGGGGCATATTTAGTAATGTCTAATAAAACGAAAATAAGTTGCGCTTCATTTTTGCTGTCATCGTATGTATTGACGTTGAGTTATGCACGTACCATCTTGCACTTATGAAGCTGAAAAGCTCGAATGTGTCTGCTCTATGGACTGCTAGATATTAAATGATCTGTAATATTAATATTCTGTGAGCGATGATCAATTTTATCCGAGCAATAAGTTCCATTAGGCGATACAGGAAACATAGGAAGCTTATAGCGTACTGTGTACACGAACGCGCTTACTATCGACTGCGGATAAAGTCAAACACAATTAATAATGAAAACTCGAGATTAGAGGATAAATGTTTGTTATTTAAACAGCGGGACCAACATAAAACGAAGCGGTCTGACAAACAGCCAAAAATAAATACTTCCATAAAAATAGATTAATTGAAAAACAATTTCGCTACTTCGATTCGTTACAGATTAAAGATCTTCGTAGCGAAGACGAGTCATCTACCTCTGACGAAAAGGAAGACTAGACCCGGCAGCACGGCACTGAATAGTTAGCGTCTTGACGAAGTTAAGCATTAAACGCGTAACTTCTTGAGGCTTCCATCATTTAATATCACAAGACGGCATCTTGCACAGATTCGCTGCGCAGTATTCATTATCGTGGACGAATTCGTCCCTCGGGTATTCACCGTTAAATCTGCTGAAAAATATTATTTATAGACATTCTCATGTATGATGTAGCACCATACACACATGTTACTAGAGTAATAGCCAACATGCTTGTCTCTACGCACTCCGATTGAGAAAGTTACGCAAATCCGGACATCCAAGTTATTGCGTTCAAACTTCCAATGTCACAAAGCGGTGTAGGGTGTACTACTCGCAAGAGGGCGCTACAGCGTAAGTGTAAAGCAATGTGACAATTCGACTATAGGAATCAATGACTAATTTCACACCATATCTGATACAACAATGTTGAAAACGTTAGTTCTCATTGGCTACACCACGCAGATCGAAAGTAGTGTTGATCTGCGGATAATTCGCCAGATCGGAGAAACTAGAAAAGACGAACGTAAACCCTGTAGAGTATGAATCTTCCGACAAAAAAAGATCAGCCACTGACTGAGAGGAGGGGTGGAGGACTTGGTGAAAGGAGGCCGATAGCAATATTTACTAATGATACGTTTGAGATAACCAGTGAAAACCGCACCATCGTATAATGGTGCCGATAGATATGTAATGGTATAGTAAACCGAGGTGGATTTCGCAATGCGAAACAAGCAAGATGCTAGATTACGAGGGTGATAGGAGCACCGCGACGATGGTTTGTCTATACCACAGTTTAGGAGTGGATTTCCGTTGAAGGAAGGTATGGAAGTGAATATCATTTGTGTTTGATGGTCATATCAGCGAGACAAGTGATTAGATGGTGAAGTAGAGCGTGATCGATGGCCACTGATTGATCTGCGCATCGCATGTGCGGCCTCCAAGGACAAATCTTGCCCACCTTTGGTTGAACAAGAACGATTGTGGAGAGTACTATCGCAGATTTGTACCTGTTGTATTTACCTACGGTTCATGTCAATGCACAGCGTGGTTTCCCTGCGGTGCACCGATATGGCTGTGTAGCTTGTCATGTGCTTTATCTGTCGGCCGCGGGCTGATGCAAACGACGACGACGACGACGAAACTTAGGCTAGCGTGCGTCTATCTGAGTGTGTGCTTGTATCAAAGCGTATGGGAAGGGGGCTCTTAGGGCGGTAGGCGTTTGGGCCTGTATATAACAACATGGTTATCTTCATTGTTGTTATATTATTGATAACTGATGGACGGAATAAAGGAAACCGAACGGCGTATTATGTGTGAACTTTATCTTCATTAATACATTTACTAATAGACGAAAAATACAGATTTAGCAGCTCGCTAAGAGTGCGCAAACAATTAGCTGAGTAGAAGAGAGGGGAAAACCAGAACGTATACAAAGATCGATCTACATAAAAACATTAAACGCATATTACCCAAAACGTATAACAATTACACGTTACGATTTTCTTAGCCGTGCAATTCAACGTTCTTAAGACAATAAAAACCATAAGCAAAAGCTGAGAAAAAGCGAAAGACAGGCATTGCGTGTTGATACGGCATATATAGGTGATCGCGCTGAAACCCCCATGAGAACCCATTCCGTCAACCAGCAACGTTCCAACATCATATTGCTTTTATGCTTAGCTGATTCCGATTTTCCGAGATCCTTGTTCGTGTTGATAGATTTGAATTAATGAAATACGATTATTTGTAGTACTTTGTTAATGATACAATTACTGTTACTTCTACTGATAGTATACTCATTCTGACTTGAATGCAAATGACCAGAACTAGTAGAAGTACATAGATTCTGTCTAACAGAATAGGCGATAAGTATGTTAGAACAGCAGTGGACATGAGTTGTAGACGTTAGTGGCGTAACTATATGAAAATACCGTATATCTGTATAAAATATATCGAAAGTGGCCATCTAAACTATATATACTAGGGTATATAAATAACAAAATCAATTATTTCTACTGGCTATTATTCTTGTAATCAACTAGTAATGCTCAGATGCACTGAGGCGGGTCGCCTGATTCACAGCTCTGATCAACTTTTCCAGTACATTTCTACGGGGTGACCAGCAGTAGCAGCAGCAGCAGCGAAAACAACAACAGACATTTAAGATCAGTGGCCGAAATGCTAGACCTCTTTTTCACTCACTGGTTAATCGCAAGGAAGAACGTATTTGATTATACACGCACTAAAAATCAAATAAACGTATCCAGGTCAGGTAAAAAAAAATGCGATGAATGGCAAGAATGAATGAATTAAAAAATATATCGCCACAAAAAATACATCAATAGGTCGCTGCTCATTTCTGTAAATAATAAGTCACAAGGATCGTTTTCTACTTCAACCGTTTGTAGCCAACCTTTTTCCTATACTTAAACGTTGCTCCGTTCGATCACTGGGGTTCTGTTAGATCCTTCGTAGAGAATCCTAGCAATTATAATAGCAATCATGATACAAAAAAAGATAAAAATGGTAACCGGAGAACGTTCGCAGCCGGGTCACCAGTTTAACCGATCAGACCAATGAAAACGAAGTAATGCACAAAGGCGAAAGGATAAAAATCGAATAAATCGTATAACGAAAGGCTATGACATTGCGTTAATACGACAAAATTAGGGAAGGAAGAATATACACAACAAAATAAATTATATATAAATATACAGAACTGTTCTAATGCTGACGTTATTACAATAAGGTGCTGTAAATAAAAAAAAAATATATATACAAAGCCAGTACAGGAATTTGCATATATTTTTTTAAGCCCGAACACCTAGGTATTGAAAAGGAATACACGGTTTGAATTTTAACCTTGCGTTTCGTAGGTTTTTTTTATGTATAGAAGATATGGCTTTAATAGAGATACATTATCCGGGCACGACAAATCTTAGTACAATAAATATCGATGCCTTAGGTAGATTCAAACGTATGTTGGTATATTTCTGCCGATTCTTAATATGATAAACTGCGACATTAAAATCCTTATTGTTTGACGAGGAACAGTTAAATGCAGGTAGATGGATTTTGGCCTCATTGGTATTCACTGTTGACTTCGAAAGTATTTAGAGCAGTTTTTTTAAACGTTACCAAATTGTTTATGTCATACACCGAGCTTCGAATCATTAATTTGTCCGAGATCTTTATAATAGTCTCAGCTGGTCGTTACATTATAATATTTAGACGTATAAATAGGTCATAAAACCGATAACGGAAAGTGAAAATTAGGGTCTGCAGGTTCTAATGTAGTAACTATGTTTAGAGATGAATGAGAGTACTCTAGTCTGTGATGTAATAAAATGCCACTACCTTGTCTAGACATTAGAGAGGGGTTCTGAAACTCATTCAAGAGCTTATGCAATAAAAAAAAACTAATCGAAGTTTGAAAACGATACAGGGTTAGATAGGTACTACACTCAGGTAAAAGTGAAACAACAGTTCAGGTAGCCGCTGTTCGTGCAAAAAATTTAATATGTGCAGTCGTGCAATTTTACTCTTTATTTGAAGTAGTTGTTATTATCTTTTGGTCGTTCCCTGACCTCAAGCTCGATTAATTCAGCTGGTCGCAATACGACCTCAAAAAAAACTTTCATACGCTCCTGAGGAACGAGCGATTTTACTTGCAGCCTGCGAAGAAGTGTCGCCAGGACAATTTTATCCTCCTGAATAGCGAACTTCTGCCCTAAAAAATGAAATTTCGTGCCTGTCAGAGCCACCAGTAACCGACGAATTAAAATCGTTGCAATATAATCCGTGTTTATATAAAAAGAACAAGGATCAATTTAATGATAAGTACTGCCAAATCTTCATCCGAAGAACATTATGTTCTAAGTGCTTGTAAGCGATGAAATGCTGTTTTTTATTGTTCGTTGTATAAGTTCGGTGCTTATTATTAGCTGCTTATAATTATTAAATGTCTAATAAATATTTCTTATTAGAAAAATGTATGCACTGTATCTTACCCACGCAGTTCCTCGGCCCTCCCGAAAAAGGTATGAAGGCGTAAGGCTTTAAGTTCGCCGCATTTTGAGGAAGAAAGCGATCAGGATCGAACTTTTCTGCATTCTCAAACACCTCTGGATCTCGATGAATATGGAAGATATCGATGAAGACAGTGACTCCAGACGTCAAATGATATTCTCCTGCCATCAACAAGTTGTGTATGACATGATATTATCGAGTGCGATTAATATAATTATATAACATAATAGCTCTTAATCGCTCGGCCTTGTTTTGACAACATACAAATGTCGGAGAAGAGCCTTTGATATCTGTGTGAACAACTACATATAACAGTAATATACATGTATATATTTATCAGTTTTATTCAATATGCCGACAATAGTGAATTTTAGGAATATAAAATAGTGGCTTCATACCTATATTACATCCATGTATTACCTCCCGGGCAATCAGCGGAGCCGACGGATATAATCTGAGCGTTTCTTTAATAACGCATTCAAGATACTTAAGTTTGTTTAGGTCCTCGGTTATAATGGCTCTTGTACGATCATCGCCGAAAACTCGATCTAATTCATCGTGAACCTTCGCCTGAACTTCGGGATGAAGTCCAAGTAAATACAGTGACCACATAAGAGCTGAAAGATTTAAAAAAATCCCTTAGTTGTATATTCTATTTGCATAAGGTAAATTTACTCGTAGCATGTTTGCTATACGTAGCGGGATCCAATGCGATTTACGCATGGCCTGGCTAAGTGAATAATATGCGAGTGGAATAAATAAGTTGAATGAGCTGTCGTCAGCGAAATAACTCAAAGTTGCAGAAGATATCGCCTAGCAATATAGCCGCATTAAGTTGTGGCACTTCTTCCGGGCAATGTCAAGTTTTCTGAATTATCTGTTTAACAGTAACGCAATTCGTTGCTGGTGAGCAACAATGTAAAAATCACTCAGCTTGCACTGATCACTCTCAAGGTATTCTACGTGGAAGTCGAGAAATACCAACTCACCTACAGCGACCGTATCGTGTCCCGTAAATATGAACGTGTCTATCTCCTCCCTGATCTCTTCCATCGTCGGTTCCTTATCCTGGAGGTGTTTTGTCAGCAAGCTATCAAGTAATGGTCGTTTTTTCCGTGTAACTCCGCTTTCGTCAGCGACTTCTTCGGTCAGAGATGGCTGTTCTTGCAGTTCCTTCATCCTTATCGATATTACCTGGGAAAACGTCATGGAGAAAACGCATGGTAATGAAAAGATACGAATCGCTGCGAGTTAGGGGAGTTCTAGCACGTTTCCAGTTTCGACGCTACAAATCCCGTGTGCTTGAAATAGTTTTTGATTCTAATCTAATTTGCTATATTCTGTCTTTGACCAATCAAATGATATCATTTACCTTACGGGTAAATTCGTGCGCAACCTTGAGATTACGGAAGTATTCCCGTCCGCTAGGAGAAATCCGGTATATAATGTCTGACCATAGCCAGGGAGTTAAATGACGCTTCATGTAGCCTTCAGTTATCAGCCGTAAGCTGTTTATATATTCGTTTTCTGTACGTTGCGCGTCTATTGATATGCCCATTGCCGTCTCTGCAACACCATTTGAACAATACATCATAAGGTTGTGTAGATAAAAACAATTAATAACCAAAATTTGTCGACATCTAATATTTTAACAATTCATTATAGGGACTCTGTTTCAAGCAAACGAAGAGCTGTACTCAACTATCGAAAACTGGGTGAATTCAAAATAAACGCATTAGGAATTGAAGGCATGCAACAACATCGAGAAGTTTTTTTAGAAATAGATTCTATAATCCTAAAATATCCCCAGCTCAACGAAACTACAGTTACAACAAAGTCAGTTAACGTAATTCAGCCCCAAATCGCTATCGTTGTTTGGTTAGGTCGAGAAGTTACTGTAAACTGAATGTTACGGAACGATTCACCGTACCGCAAATGATATTTAGAGCGCACTTTCCAAGGTAGCTGAATATATCGATCCTCTTATTTTGCTGTTCCAAAAGAATTTCGGTGAGTTGAGCTGCTTGTTTATTCATGGTGGGCATGAATTCTTCCAGGATATTGAAGTGAAAGACGGGAGTCAACATCTTGCGTTTACGCTGCCACTTCGGTCCATTGCTGGATACAGATTCATAGTGCAAGTATATTAACTTATAGTTAATCGCTTAGTTGATAAACACTACGGCGCCCTTGGGCCTTTCTAACACCCTATTATTATTTAAACTTTCAAAAATCATTTATTAACTTCTATTTGAGTTTTTGCTTCCTGCTTGCATTTTCTTGCATTCTGTCAAAATGACCATCAATTAGGGCTTGTCATTTTTCTGAGCGTATCGGAGGGCGGACTCCCTTATTTAGGGGGGCCAGGGGCAATATTCACCTTGTAAGTAGTCCCTGTCCTAGCCAAGTTTCAATGAGAGCAACTTCTTTTGCTTTGTAAGTTTCGACCGTGCTCTTCAATAGACAGTCAGCTCTATTTCCCCGCGTCAGTACAACGATGGGTCTGAAAGTGAACCACATGCGGTATAGGCCATATGATCTATATTTCGAGGTCAATGAGTCCATTAGCTCGTACAGGGCTGTAAGTAGATTAACACGATCAAATCAAACGATTAGCGAAAAATAGCCTAGTAACTTACGTAAAGTAAAACCGTGTGCTACAAGACGTGACGTGCAATCAAATACGTATGATGAATTGTGAAGTAACGTTACTATGCATTGCAAGACTGTCACAGTGCTGCACGATATAGTTGTATTGGGCTGATCTTTGAGCAGGCCTTGCCAGCAGTTTATGGCATAGGCTTCAATGGATATTTTGCCTTAATAAACTCCTTGTTAGAATTTCAAGAACAGGCGCTTCTAACGAACTTTATAATAGTCTTTTGTAAGTATATATGTGTATGAATAGATACTGAGTAAACTGTCCAAGACATCGGCGGCTACGAATTCTTTCAAAGGAGAAAAAGACTGTCTTTGCGTCGCTATCGGCAGTATAATTTCAAACGATGTGCATAGCAAACCTAATTTTATGGAAAAAAAACAGAATACAGTACCTTGACCGGCTCGCACGTTTTTCATATATTGTTCCATGACGATATAGAGCTCAGACCCAAAGGGCCAGAAAATGTTGAGAATTGAAGGCTGGGGTCCAGGGATTGGATAGGCAATAATAGTTTGGCGACGCTTAAGAAACGCTGCCACGTAGGCCGTAATCAGCGTAACAGTTATTAATTCCAGTATCAACAGCCAGCTTCCAACGTACGTCATTGCTCCAACTTGAGTACACAAACAGCGGCAAATCCAGATGAACCTTAAAGTCAACGCTTCTATAAATTCGTTAGCCGTTTTAGCGGAAAAACGTAGAATTAACACGCTGTTAACTGAAATAAGACAGGGTCTAGCTATGCGATTACGGGTAAGACTGATACGCTATTTTCATGGCCAAGTCGTTGTGGGAGGCCGTTTCAAACAACAAAAATGCCCTAAACATGCACAAAAAGAATAAGTAAATTTGCCAATAGAATTAGGGCATTTTAATAGTATTCTAGATTAAACCTGTTTGCTTAAGCACAGTCTTTTGCGCACGGAGAAAACTGAGCCAATTTGTGCCTTTGTCTGTGTCGCCTCTTAACGCAGTTGTCCACCGTCCTTCTACTAAGCGTCTATTTTCTTCAATATCAAAACTACTACTGCATCGTCTGTAAGCGAGGGCTCAGTTGTTGTGCGTCTAGCCGCTTTGGCTACCCTTTCTTATAAATGAACAGATAACAATTGCGGTCATAGCTAAATTTGGCGACAGAAAATATTCGTTACCCAATCGTCGAATGCCACCGTACCCATCTTCGATATTTATTGTTACATAATATTTTATCAATATGAGGAACGTTTTTCTTTTCTACTTTTCGAGCCTTCAAACCCTTTATATCGCACTAGTTTTCGTTGGCTTTTGTCGATAATCCAGTTTTGTAACACAAATCTTGTACGCCAATGACAAAAAAGCGAAGTGACAATGCTGTACATTGTAATTTCAGGTATATATTTTCAAGCGCGCCCATTGACGCTCCGATCCTAATTCAGAGGTGTCTACAATCAGTTTGGCTAAACGTTTTAAAATGTATGTTTTAGCCAGAAGAACAAATAATAATATGACTGCTAGTGATTTTAAACCCTATTTTTGTAAAATGGACCAGAGCATCTGCTGAGAGAAACCGAATTCACATAGTATTAGTATTTTCCATGGTAAATATACTATTATCCCATACCTCTGTATTGAATATCTCGCAAGCGAACTGTGAGATAGCACTTGTACAGCGTTCGATGGTGAAGCATGAGAGGAAGTTACCGTGCGGCCGTTGTGTAGGCCGTCCTTAAGCTTGCTTTCAGTTTCCCCGCTTGTTTCTCACCGACTATTCTGAGCTGTTGTCCAGCGTCGTAAGTGTCTGAAATTTGATTTTGGAAGAGAGCCCCTGGCCATGATGTAATGATACTCCTTTCCTCGTGCCTCATTTGTATCGAAGCGTTCATTGCACGTTATGATGAAATGGGAAGAAATTTTACAACAGTGAACGCGACATCTAGTTTGATTCTACTTAGAAGTGATTTACTCAAAGGTACGCTTTTAATCATACAATTATGACTAAAACCGAATTTCCTTACGAGAATCGTCGCAGATTGCCACATGCTCCGGGTCACGAAACTCATCAATCTTTGTTATCAACCATAATGCGGTAACCGCTAACTGCTTCATCGACCGCCTACTAAGCGCCGGAAGTACCCACATTTATCGCTGCCCTAACAAGCACTTTTAAATTTACCGAAAGCTATTGCTATCAAAGAGTCCTAGGTCCTTTAGTTGATAGTAATCTACGGGACTAAATTTTAATTGTACCATAGTCTGCCTATAAAATGATCCTTGATATGTAGCTTGAAATATATGTTACTTTTATTTTTTTGTTTTCTATAATAATTAACACACATGGCGGTCAAGAATCGGTTTGAAAATGCTATCTGTTTACACTAGCGTTTTTGCCAGTATAGCTGGATATTTACGCTTGAGTATCCTTTTTTTTTTCAGCTTTGTTTTACTCTCCGCAATAGGACAGTGCAGAAGAAAAGAGAGAACTTATTGATTCGTATCATCGGCCTGCATATAGCACATTCAGCACAAAATAGAGAGTGTAGCAATTACTTAGATATTAATTATGACAATTGCAATGTATGAAATTATTCCCCTAAATGAACCCCCTTGCTCATTACCCACGTAATGTTTCTGTTTACCTATTCGCTATACGTTACGACCTCCGACAAAATAGACCTACTCTAGTTAGATGTACTTTCGAAAAAATCCTAGAGCTCTGAAGTTTCGAAAATAAAAAGCGCGGATACGCTACATAGCATAATTATTTAGCAAGCGTCACTATTGTAATCTTCTTAAAAATTTATTTTCCATATGATCTAATAATACAGGTAGGTGTCCTGATGTCCGTCTATCATAGCGGCATCTTCCTGCGTAATAATTGTGGCGTACATCACATAGCTGTACGGCATCGGTACACTACGTCGATTTGCCCACAAGCGCTTCTATCACTATTAGAAGAACTTGACATTTATTTTAAGCTTCCCATTTCTTAAAATGATTCATCGCACACGGAACCTATCACGCTGAGGGTTATGCTTTTAATCTCAGGGCCTAATTTGTTGAATCTCTTTGGTCTATTGAGGGCTTGCTTTTGATATTGACCTTGTCCCGGACTCTCTAGAGGGTCTCTTTGTCCTAGACTGGGTGCCGATGGGGCCTTACAATATGCTTTGAGTATATCGAATTTGAATGAGTGCTTCGAGTTTTACAGTGCTATTCTTGAGCATCTTTTGGGGTGGCTGGCCCCCCAGTACGAAACAAAGTTTCAACAAATCAGGCTGGATATCTCAAACCTTCTACGTGCACATAACGCCTACGTACACAGTTATCTAAGTGGCTTGGCTCTCGCTATAAGGACGTAACGTGTGATATGGCATATTATATCAGAAGAGAGACTCTTATTAATACGGTTATTTAGATTGCTGTTGTATTGTTGGCGCCTGATGGCAAAAGAAAAATGGAGTATAAGGTCTAAATTCGAATCTTCTTTTTTTCTAGTATGGGCGGCAGGCTTGTAGGGAAAAGTTCTATGACAGGTGCTAATGTTCATCATTAAGTGCAACCATCGCTTGTGAAACCAACGCGCCGCGCATTTAGTACAATCTTTAAGAGCTCGAAAACCATCGTCCGGGCAAAAGAAGGAGACAAGAAATAATAAATAAAAAAGAGAAAATATAAAGATATACGTCTACATGAGAAGCTTGGAAGTCTATTAAACAGATTTATAACAATTTAATGCTAAGATTATCCTAGCCGCGTAATTCAGCGTTTGATAAAAGGACATAAACATAACCAAACACTGAGCAGGACCAAAGAGCAGGCGTCGTCCGTGCAATGAAAATATTGATATATTTAAAGGCCAAGCTTATTCTAAGCACACCAAGCTAGATTCATATCAATAATCGCCGTGAGACCTCAGGTCGTAAAGCATATTTTCTCTACTAGCCACATCCCAATAAAAGATCTATTTTTCTCTTGTTGTTTTTATATTCGAAATAGCAAAAAAATGTTTACTAGCATTATTACAGTTACTATCATTAATTGTAGATCGTACCATTATACTATTCAATCCGAATTAAAACGTAAATGTTCAGAACTTACGCAAATAGTATATATTATATGTACAGTAATAGATAAACAGACGATCGATGTGGTACGCTACCACATGAAGCATGTGAGCTATAAACACAAGTGGAAGGTTATACGGAGACACTATTTGTCGGTGTTATTGAAGCTATGTGTGTTTCTCTATATCGGCAATAATAAACTAATGGTCATATTTGGATACGTGAAGTTGGATCGTCTGACGAGCAGATCTACGTTAAGTGTTCTTCCAAACATTTTGGTCAGAATGAAGCAGCAAATACTGTGCAAACATTCTTTTTTTTTTTTCATTGATCTCTTAATAACAACCCAGAACAAATATTTAGATTTATTACCGACCAATTTGTTATTATTTAACGTTTGCCCAAGTATCCGCTGAAAATATATTCGAATCGTTGATAAAAGTGAATAATAAAGGAACTGCAGAAAATCTTGAAAATAGTAATAACCGTTAATTAATATGAGAGAAATAAATCAAGAATTGATCTCTGTAGCAAGTTTACAGTCGGGTCACAACTTGAACCATTTTGGCCGATTAGATAAACGAAGGCAAAAATAATGTAGTGAAGGAAGTGAAAAAATACGCACACACACATATATATACCTGGTCCTAGGGTTACGGCAGTCTGAGACGCCGCAAAATTGGAATGGCACGCACACCGTCAATCTCGGAACCGGAATCGCATAAAAGAACGGTGCAGCGAAAATAAGTTCGTGCGATGGGAATTCGAAGACACCCGGGGGCTAATTGAAGATTGAAGAGGTGATGGTCTAAGAAGGTGTAACTTTCCTATCATGAACCCTTCCTCGTCATGGACAGAGCGACACGACGCTGCTTTCGAGTCGCGTTGTTTCAAGAGTGTCAGCCCATTGTCAATACAAAAGAGATATGGTCATAAATTGGCAAATATACGTTGGAAGCGTTGCCGAATGTAAAGTTGGGTGCAGCAAATATAAATAATATTAGGTAAATGTGGCCCGGATGAGTATATAGGTTGCTATCTTATTCCGAATGAATCGCAGGATCATCGTTTCTGTTGCGACGGTTTGTAAATATGAAATATTGACATATCAACGACAAATCGAGACTCTATATACCCGTACATACAAATACATGGATCATGATATTATCGAGTAGGATACTGTAAATAAAACATATATACAAAGTCAGAATACAAATATTTGAGTTTATTTTATTTGAGCCCCGATGTCTTGTTGCTAAAAAAAAAGCAAGTGCATCTGTTGGCCTTGTTCTTGTTGGGTTAGCTTTCTCGTTAGAGAAATTTGGCCTAAAAGGTAATGTATTGTACTTTAGCTGCAGATTTCAACACATTAACTACCTACGTAACTTGAGTGCAATCAAACGGATGTACATACATGCTTAAGCTTCGCATAGTAAACTACAGTATTAAAATTGCTTTTGATTTGTTGGACTAATGGTTACTTGTGAGTAATGCATTACTAGTTATCTTAAGGTACCGTTCGAGGCGTTTACACCGACAAGGAAACGACAAGGAAAGCTATGACGAGTCTAACAAATTTTGTCTAGCATATGCTTAGTGTGCAGATCTCTAAACCACCAACCTTATATCTCCTAGTCATAGTTTGAATTGATTTTACTTTTAGTATTATCTCGGACGGCTATTTCCCAGCGTGGGACGAAGACTGTGTATACGATGGGATTCAGGCTTAGGCTAGCACATATTCCATAGCTTACCAGGACGACACGTGACCATTGCGCTATCCCGGACACAATCGTAGCGTTATTTGGCCGTCACACTACAACGTTCGGTTCATTGTAACGTGAAAAAAACAAATAAATATCAAGTTTTTAGGCTTTATACCTAGCAGCCATATATAATCATATATGTTCTATCTGAGAACATTTTAGGTTGTGATCAAATGCTACTGACTTGCCTGAAGATCAAGGTGGGATCTTCAGGCTAATTTCAACAGTTTTCGAAACGAAGATGCTTAAACTTAGAAAGCAGAAGCGCGACCGGAAGTGCACGTATCCCTAAAATGAGTCTCTTATCTAATTAGGCATTCGTACAAATTATGTAGCTAGTGTCTGTATATCCATAAATCGGTGACTGCTCGCATCGCAGTTTGTGTGCCTTATTTAAAATAGTCGTTGTTATTTTTTGGCCTTTCTCGGATCTTGACCATGACAGGTTCTATCGGCCGTACTACAACTTCATTAACAACCGTCAGACGCTCCCGAGGAAGAAGAGACTTCACTTGAAGTCTGCGAAGAATTGTCGCCAGAATAACTTTCTCCTCCCGAATAGCAAATTTCTGACCTAAAAAAAAATGTTCAATTTTTAGCAATAAATAACTTCAACAACACTGTTTTTATACTATATATATATATATATATATATATATATATATATAATTTTTGTGGAATATATCTAAGCAAAAACGGGTTGCTCCACGAATTTTTTTGTACGTGCTTTTCCTGACGATAACGTTTGTTCAATGTAGCCTCTATTTATTTTAGTTACTCTCAATTTGGCTACAGGCTCATTTCAAATACTCCTTTTGCACCGGTACGAACGGCTTCATTATAACAAAAGTGAGCAAGTGGATGTTGTCATGTCGAAGCTTTATGAACTATAGCTCAACCAAGTTTTGCACAAGTTTAAAGTTAAGTTATCCAGCTGGCATGCATGGTAATTTTAGAGCACACTCATGCTCTCAAGCGAGTAGTCCTGCTCTAAGTGGCTACTCTAAACCGGTGCACCGTCTTGCTGGTAAACGTATGGCTCTCCTTTTTTCTTAACTGCATCCGATTGTACAGCTATTTATAGAAATTAATTTTCTTGGTGATTTGTTAACCTTTATAAAAGGGGTAAGACGAAATAGAATTTCCTCACGTACACGCCGCGTTCAGGGTATGAGTTACGGCAGGAAAATTAATTTTAACACATCGTAAGCAAGCTAGCTAGATTTCGTATAGGTAATAAAAATATTCTCGTCCATCTTTCGTCAAATCCGCTTTTTGAGAGAACTGAAAAGCGAATGAGACCGATAAAATCTCTAAGCTGTATTGACTTATTTATCACACTTTTATTGTATATAACGTGTATCTGAGATATTCTCAAATAATAAGTGACGTGATGGGTTTGTAGACATAAAATCTGTTCGATTTAGGCAGAGATATCATTAAAAACGCACTTTTTGGCGGCGTTGAATGGTCTTGGGGTTTATATCACTACTTTCTTGTTTATCGTAAATTTTCTGTTATGCTGTACTAGGGCTTCCTGCTGCTTGTTCTCCAGCTGTACAGTCATTCGCGATGCTGTATGCTGTCGACTTGAGATAATCATAGAGACTTATAAGGTCGCTCGGAAGTCGTTCCGCGTGAATATATTAGATAATACTTGACCTTGACTCAACTGCAGTTTTCCGCCACGGCCATGTTTTTTTCTAATATTTTCTTTTGAATCAACTTTCCTCTTAGAGTATCGGTTTCGGATAGACGCATTCGCGAAATTCTATGAAAAACCATCCGACTCTATATATATAGAGAAAAAAAAAAGAGAGAGAGAAAGAGAGAGAGAGAGAGAGAGAGAGAGAGAGAGAGAGAGAGAGAGAAGGTCGAATTCTATTGAAGGTTCCCCTAAACAATATTAAATTAGCTATAATGGTTTTAGGCAGCTAAACAGGCTAAACATTTTTCATAGGTTCTTCGCAATAGCTGCTCATCATTTTTAATTCTTAAAAATCCATCTTACAAATAAATGATCTAAATGCATATATCTCACCTATGCAGTTCCTTGGCCCTCCTGAAAAAGGTATAAATGTGTAGGGATTTAATTTTGCCATGTTTTCGGGAAGAAAACGATCAGGATCAAAGTTCTCTGGGTTCTCAA
This sequence comes from Varroa jacobsoni, assembly GCF_002532875.2. Lineage (NCBI taxonomy): Eukaryota > Metazoa > Arthropoda > Arachnida > Mesostigmata > Varroidae > Varroa > Varroa jacobsoni. The sequence goes on along the minus strand of NW_019213212.1, from coordinate 17,046 downwards.
ACGCTTCGGGATCTCGATGAATGCGAAATACATCTATAACGACTGTTCCTCCAGCTGGTAAGCGATATTTTCCTGTCACCAACAATATGTTTACATGGCATTATTAAATGTGATAAGTGAGTTAGTAACATTACGTAATGCGTGAAAAACGCTGTCAGTTGTCTCGCTTTGCCACGACAAAATTCAAACGTCTGAGAAGTGTCCTGAGATCTTTATGAGCAACTACAACTTTGAGCAAGCAAGATTGTCTATTGACACTCTGTCAAAATAACTATATCCGATACCAATATTTAGAGCTTTTTGTAATAAATACAACGATAATACAGGACGTATCTGGAACAAATCGCGATAAAGTCCTACATTCATACCTATAACACAATCATTTAGTAATCGTCGAGCAATAGCAGGAACGGATGGATATAATCTGAGCGATTCCTTTATAACGCACTCAAGGTACTTGAGTTCATTTAGGTCTTCCATGGTAACAGGTCTTTTACGGTCGTCGCCAAAAACTCGGTCCAGTTCGTCGTGAACCTTTGCCTGCACCTCGGGATAAAGCCCGAGAAGGTATAATAGCCACATCAAAGCTGAAAGACAAATAAATTCCTTTACTGACTGATTTACAGCATGTTTAACAAACATAGTAGGGCACAATTCAAGGCGTCTAAGGCACAGCTAGGGTTGAAGTACAATTACCCTCGAACGAGGAACAAAAAAAACGTGCAATTTTCAATAGGTTTTGCTGTGAAAAATGTCAGCTCGAATCCCATACGATCTGAGAAATGCTTACATATGAGGCTTGACGTCCATAAACAAAGTCTGTTCACTAATCTCTTAACAAAGGTTTGGCTCCGTTTTACGATAATTGCTATAAATCGCAGTGCACCTCGAATAGTTTTTGCAATAACTTGAATAGAACTGATAAACGGCAATAGAAAAATTCACACATTAGCATCGTGCAGCTTGCAGCTGGCAGGGATCACTCTCAAGGTACTCGGAGTGGAAGCTCAGAAGCAGATGCTCACCTATTGCGGTGGTATCGTGCCCCGCAAACATAAATGTGTCCACCTCTTCCCTGATCTCCTCAAGCGTCAATTCGTTATTTTCGAGATGTTTTATCAGCAAAGTGTCAAGAAATGGTTGTCTTCTTTTTAGTCCATTTTCGTCAGCGGCTTCTCTGATCAGAGATGGCTGTTCTTGCATTTCCTTCATTCTTGCCAATATTACCTATTAACACGTAACAAAGAAAGCGTATGGTGATGTAAAGATAAGGGTCGACGCACAGAATTAAAGCGTTGACACATGTTTCCTGTCTTAAAAAAGCAAATCAAATTATGTACGTTTGAGATCGCTACGGCTTCAATCAGCTAAGCTTCTCATATGTTGTTATTCTAAAACATTACGTCTACCTTGCGGGTGAACTCGTGCACGACCTTGAGGTGACGATAGTACTCCCGTCCACTGGGAGAAATCCTGTATATGAAGTCTGACCACAGCCAGGGACTTACGGCGCGGTTTATGAAACCTTTTGTCACTAAATGTACACATTGTAAATACTCGCTCTCGCTGCATTGAGCGTTTATTGATATACCCATCGCCGTCTCTGTAACATCAAGGCACAATAAACAGACGGAAATTGTTGTCCTAGAAATTCTTGAGGCTCGTCCTAGAAATTTTATTGATCGGCTGTGCGAATCAGCACAACCAGCCTCAAAAAGCCGAAAGATCAAATTGGATTCAAAAGAAATGCTCTACACATTGAACGAAATTCGAAACACAGTTCTTACATAATAAATTAGCATAGGCTCAATCGTTGATTGGGCCTGAACAAATTTATTACTAAAGGCAACATCTAACTCAATGTTTCGACCTACCACAAATTATATTTAGAGTGCACTTTCCAAGGTAGTTGAAGATATCGATATCCTTTCCTTTCTGCTCCAGTAGGATATCGGCGAGCAGGGCAGCCTGTTCATTCATGGCGGGTACGAACTCCTCCAGAATATTGAAGTGAAATACAGGAGTCAACATCTTGCGTTTACGGTGCCACTTCGGTCCGTTGCTGGATACAAATTCATAAGCGTTTAGGTAATAAACGTCTTGGGCGCTCTTCCCTTTCATCCATAATACTAGGAACCCTTCGAGCATTCTTGCCAATAACCCAATATATTGCTAGACCATTTCTATTCAGGCTATTAAAAGCTATGATCTCAAGTCGCCTGCTGATATTGAATGCGGAATCATTTCAATTCGATCTTCAGAAGATTACTTGTTCGCGTTTCTGTGTGTTTTTCTCTTCATATCGTAAGGAGATACTATTTTAACTCAATGTGAAGACCAATTTCGGCTACTCAAGCGACTCTATATACGGTCCTTTTTCTGCATAAGGGGTGAAATAAGAATCTATAAGGAAAAACTGTGACAACATTCTGCGGTAGACACCAATTTTCATGCAGAAGCACATGTTGTAAAAAGAAATAATTTTGTTATATCAAAACAACAAATAATCTGTAATATTTTTCAAAGATTCGCATCATTTATTTAATAAAGCACTCGCTGAATTCTTCAAAGCAGAATACTCATGCACACGATGAGCCAACTGTAACTTTTACCCTGTTAGGAGTCCCTGTCCAAGCCAAGTTTCAATGAGAGCAACTTCCTTTGATTTGTGAGTTTCGATCGTGCTCTTCAAAATAACTTCGGCGGTCTCTGCCCGAATCAGCGAGACAACGGGCCTAAACAGAACCCACGTACGGTACAAACCCGCGGATCGATATTCGCAAGTGAATGAATCCGTTAGCTCGAACAAGGCTGTAATTAGACTCACACATAGCTAACGAAAGTTACTTTCGGCTAATCCTAGGTAACAAGGAACTGCTAGAAGGTAAAACTAGGAGAACAGGGTCGTCTTAGCTTTTTTTTAGCCGAAAAAGGTTCGTATAAAAAGACGTCAATAGTAAGCTAAATGTCAACAAATGTAGGTGGTTAATTAAAATTCATTTATTCTAAATTGAGTAAGCGATCTCGTTAAACAATACAAATCATATAGACGCGTGGGGCAGTACCAGTGCGTAGAATAGGCATTCTGTTGCTAGTTTAAGGCTGAAGGCTCAATTAACGTTTGTGTCCTTCCTTAATAGATAAGACTACTGTGTGATTATGATTAAGCTCACCATTTGGCTTCAACAGAAAAAGAAGTTTATAATAAACAATTCCCTAAATATTATGCTTGTTAAAATATACGTTTATCCAAAAACTGTCGAAAATGCTAGCGTCCTGAAGACCGTCTGCAACTAAAACCTATTTATTGAAATAAATTTTGAGTTGTCATCCACAGTTTCATTTCATCAACAATATGCTTAACAAAGTTGATGATTAATAATACAATACAATACAATACCTCTTCCAGGATTTATGTTTTTAATAAGTTTTCCAACGATCATGTAGGTCTCGACTCCGAAGGGCCAAAAAATGTTCCAGGTACATGGCAGGGGTCCAGGAACCGGATAGGTGTTAATAATCCGACGACGCTTTAGAAATGCGGCCACATATTTCGCTATGAGAAGGATAGCTATTGATGCTGGTATCAATAACCAATTTCCAGTGAACGTCATCTTTCCAACTTGAATATTCAGACAGTGACAAATTCAGATGAACTTTGAGACGGAGGCGATTTTAAGCGACGCTTCCGTCGAGGAAGCGTCAGCCATCTTCACTGGACCGCACAAATATGCCGACAGATCGTCGTTACACCGAATACTTGTGTATCACTAAATTATGTCCAAATTGTCACGTTAAGGATAACACATTGACAAACCGAAAAAGTCTAGCAAATATCGTCTTGAGCAACATCTCATGCGATTGCTATTTTTGAACGTGTGTTTTAGAAGGAGAGAAACTTCTATAGCTAAAGATTCAAGATATCGCTGTACGTGAGAAACGAAAGCGTAGAACTTTTGAAGTTGCAAAAGCTCCCTGCCGCTCAAACGATCTAGCTAGTTGATTATTTAAATTATTCAACTGATAACTGAAATGCAACGGGAGATATGAAGTTAAGCTGCAACACTGGAACTAAAGAAATCTCTCGAATTTTATGCTTGGTATCGTCATTGGGCGTTACCTCAGGCTGTAGATATAATTAGAATAAATGTGTTCCTCTGATCCCTTACTCAGTACGAGAGGATCTATCGAAAAGTGCCTAAAAAGATAGATCGATATCTTTGTACTTAAAATTTGAAGATTTTTCGAAAATTTGGGGAAAAAACACATACCACTTTCTGACACGATCTGAGTGAATTTTTACCTTCTATGTTGTTTTCTCTAAAAACGGCCTTTTAACTTTCTTTTGCATCACCTTTGTCACTTGTTTCTCTAGCAAAAAACTTGCGTACGCCTTGTTATAAGAGATCCATTTTGTTTTGACCTCCACTTCTAGTAATGAAGCACTATTTTGCCCGTTGGGAAGAAAGATTTCGCAGATATAATTTCGCAGATATAGTATTACATGGTCAGCCGAGCGGTAAAGGGTACGCGAGTAGACCCTTTCCTTTTGCTACAAGCATCGTTCGCGAAATCAATATAAAAAATAAATTCGCTGATGAAACCGGCCAAGGTGTGTTACATGTAGAGTACAATAAAATCCAACTACTTTCCTCATACGTGGGAAAGGCACTGGCGCGTCTCGGTTTCTTGAAACTCAATCTATCCAATTACATCGATCATTACATATACCTGAAGGAAGTTATCCGAAGGCCAGCTTACGGGATAAAAGCCGAAAATATGCAATAATGGTGTATTTCATACAGACAAACCTTGAATGTATAAATTGATCCTTTGACCCAAATTCAGAGGTGAATAAATTGAGTCCCAGTTAATTGCCTGCAGTGAACTATTTTCTTCTTCAAATAACGAATATTGATGGTATATTGAAACTAATGGGTTTAACTTGAATAAACATATGGGTTCGTGCAGCCGATTTACAGTCAAATAGTGGCTAGTGGATTTTTGCGCAAATAACTGGAGGATTAAACTGGAATTTCCCATAGGAAATACGCTATTTTTATGGTTTTAAGATCAAAATTCCTATTAATTGGTTTTAGAATTATTGTTCAATGGGAATTTACAGGATTGGACAAGGCAGCATTATTCAAAGTATCATTCTGGAAAATCTCGTAAAACTAAAACTCTGCCAGCCTCTAGACAGCTATAAGCTAACAATCCGTGCTTCCAACTGAATTGACAGCTTGCCTCTTTGATGGCATAGAAAATCCTGTAACCACACGGACCTAGATCAGGAGAACGAGCGAGTCGAAACTACTTTGCTTACTCAAGAAAATGACCAAAGTATAGTGATAAGGTCTGGCATGTCGTCAAGTAACTGGACGGCCATGTGCTTTCGATCGCCGTGCAAACGGCCTTTTGAGGAACTCGAAATAGCGGGCTGCGTTCGTTTGTCGGCGAGTACCTCATAAGAGCAGATGTCTATTGAAAGTACTACCGTCACCTTACATTTGACCTATTCGACACTGCCACTAAATTCTTTTGGGCGATGCTATCCTCTTGCTTTGTCCTTCTCTAGCTGGCGGTCAGGATTATACTACGCTTCGTCTCTAGCGACTGAACGCTCTAGTTCCGAAGGAACTAGAAAGTTCCGGTGCTAGAGAGTTGCGCAACTTCTTTAGGTTACCCGTGTATCTTAAGTATGTACCCACAACCTATCACTATAACTGTACATTATTTTCGCTCATTGGGCGAGTACTTGCCCAACCGGTACGTTAATATATACACTCGAATCCGTTCCTTTCTATTCCGCGTTTTACCAAACGCGAAAATAGTTACCTTGAAATTATGACAGGGCTCGTATTGCTTTTTTCTTGAGCAAAAAACAATATTGACCCCTACCAAAAGACCTGTGCGCCTAAAAGGCAAACATTATCGGCCTATAGCCGTAATCTAAAGGTTAGGGTAATGAATAACGTAATGATTTGATTTATTTACTGCTTAAATAATCTGATTGATCAATGTCAGGTTACTCAGAATCAGCAGTAGGCAGCAACACATTATTCATTGAAACTTTACGGAACAGGAACAATCCACGTATTATTATTAGCTTATTATACCTATTATAATATATTTGGGCCAAATAAATTTCGCATTGCTCTAAACAGCAGATATGGGTCAAGCCAATATTCATTTACTAATATTACACTCGTTGATAGATAGTGTTATGGAAAATTATCCATTTAACACTAATAATATGCTCCTAGCAACATATACGTGTTCCCAAAATGGTTCAAGTGCTTCGGTAGATTTGTACATTTCCGTACGTAGAATGAAGCTATTTTTGGGGAAGCAGATCACTTTGCCCTTTTTACCTGAGCAAAACCGTCGAAACATATGGAGACAGCCATTCGCGTTTGAAATGTTTGCCCGTCCTTCTTTTTTTTTTCGCACAGCCTCCTGACTTCATCTTTAATCTATTTTTAATTATTTCCTTTGAACGATTTATCCGCGCAGTTCATTCTCAGAGGTCGATTATCGTATGCTCATTTACCCTAGCGCCCGCCTCCGGTAAACACTGGCAATGGGCTGCGGTTTTGAAAGATAGCATCACATGGCCAGCCGGGTCGCACGGAGAGCGTAAATGGGTCCTTTTCTGACATATGGAGTGAACATTCATTCATAAGCCGATGACACTGACCAGCATCGGTTACAAATGTGATATTACAGAGTCAAATCCGAATGAATTACCGAACGCAATGATGTTAGACACTGAGAATCGTTTCACTGTGGAAAAACAAGTATGTATTGTACGAAGAAAAGTATAAAAATAATTTATCTCTCCCAACGACTAAATTAATAAAGTTTAATTAATATCTTCTCCTTGGGTCTACAGATGTTTTCAGTTATTAACAGAACGTTAATGGGGGTCATTCATTCTGGATAATGGTACAAGTCGTATATTTCTTGTACTAGAGAATTTTCTAAAATCTAATTAGGCAGCATGGGGTTGTCAATGAAGCATCTTTTTTTCAAACTAAGAAGGTGCACCAGCGGTCTTGGCTTTCTGAGAAACAATATATCCAGTCGCATATTTATTATTATTATAAACCTTTGAAAGAAGGAGTCCGAAGTCGAGGTATGAGGCGGTGTGGTATGTAAGTGGGAAAAAATGTCGATAGTTTTAAAAGCCAACTATGTTCAATGTTACAGCTTATTTCTTGTAGACCCATTCCCTCAACCAATAACGTTCCAGTGATCCTTAACCTGCTCGTTCTCGTGCATGAAGTAGTACAATATGATTTTCCATAGCAGTTGGTTAGTGATGCTTGAGGCACTAGTGTTCTAATTCAAATGGTCAGAACCAACGCGAGACTGTATAATGCTATAAATACAATAATTAAGTGTGTTCGTGCAACTGATTTACAAATACAGCTTATCAAAATATTATAACTATCCAACACGGTTCTAATACAGTAATCTGTGTATATAACGGACAACCGTGTCTACTGAATATACGCGAGACCCAACGACGATATCCGGGTCCACTAACGTGAAGATCCTATTTTGAAGAACTGCTTCGATAGAGGCACAAACGACAAGTATTACTTTTTAATGATCAGTCGAGAATATTTCACTATTTATCTCATGATCTTAGTTATCACTGGCCAAAAACAACCTAAGTGCGTTGTCAACGCGACGCAACAGTATGTCATTTGCTTGTTCCTTATGTCTTTTGTGCGGCAACGGTAGTATATCTTTGTTTAGCAATTAATCTCACCGCTACTCTTCACCATGTTCCTGCTTTCAAGCTTGTATCAGACTCTTCGATAACAGATGACACTATGAATAACAGATAATGTCGATGCAAAAAAATTAGCCAATATAACAGGAAGGAAGACAGACTGGAGGAAGTTTATACACAAAGTGCGCAATCAATTCACAGAGGTCAAGGAAAACAGAAATGGCGGGATATGAGCGAAATAAATCGTCCAATAGATAATTATGAACGCATCTGAAAGAGACATGAACGAATGAGGATATATAACGTAAAGATGTGGCTGTTTTAACCTTATGAGAAAGGCATTTAGAGACGAAATGCCCAAAACTTCGATTTCGTTCGAGCCTGGCTCATGTAAGAGGATAAGCTTCGTTATTTAGGGTTGAGGCCGCAGAAATTCGCCTTACGGGAATCCGACAGCAGCGCCAGAGTGTTTGATATAGGTTAAACGGATGACGTCGGTAATACCTAATAAGTTGCAACCTTGTTACCATAGGCTTTTTACGACCGTAAACGGAATGACACCGCGCGACTTTCGACACACCACCTTTCAAAAACGTCCGCCGTCTGTGAAAATATATATTCTACGAAATATACCGTGGTAGCGTTGCCCAATGTAACTATACGCGCAGCGAAAACAAGTAACAGGATAATTCCTAAGTATAGCCTAGATCAATGTATAAGCGGCGATCTGATGACAAATAAATGGCAGAAAACCAGTGTCAGCTCTGCTCTTTGTAATATATATATATATATATATATATATATATACATATATATTGGATTTTGGTATAAAAGTAACAATTTAAAATCATACATACATACATATATGTTAGTCGTTACGGTCTTATCGAAATAGGACGCTGTAAATAGAAAATATTGTATATAAAGCCAACATACAAACGCACACGTCTGCTTTATTTCAACCTAGACGGAGAGATAGCAAAGAGAAGTAAACAACATGAATTTGTTCATGTAAGAGATTCGGTCTGAATAGCGATATATTATCGATACGTTAGAGATTTCAGTGCAGTATATACCTATGTGACATAAGTAGTCGCAGCTTCTTCTCCATCTACGAATCTAACTTGTTTTTAAATAAATTTAAGTTTATTTTTACCTAGGACACTGTTAATTGTGTGTTTTACGTTTGCCATAGGACGCATTTAAAGCCTGTTTGATAATCATGTTAGCCGCATTGTCAAACCGCGAGTGCAGTTACACGTAGCTTTTGCTTGCCAATGTTTTTCTACTTTCTTGCCAAAGCCTCACCTGGCCGTCACAGCGCCATGCTTACTGCATAGTAAACGTCAGAAAGCAATTGTCGTAGATAAATATCAAGATGCGGCATCCGCGTGTTAACATATAGAAGAACACCTTAATCGATTATGGCAATTGACTTATTATTAATCATGGCAGGGTCTTGAGACCGAGAAAGAACGGTAAACACAGATCTAAAACTAAATAAATGGCTGCGAATACAAGCTAGAACATAACTTACTTTAATTTACTAGCCGAATGCGTAAGCCTGTGACCGCTGGTTTCATGAATTGTCGGTACGTTATCTTTCTTTGATGTCTCAATAAAAAGTTTCTAATATGGATTTCTCTTTCCGAATACCGAATTTTTAATTTAAATAAATTTCTATTTAGTAGCTGTAGTAGTGTATATATATATTAATTAAATAGTCGGCTAAGTAATCGATAGTTTATGTATATATATATATATAAACTATCGATTACTTAGCCGACTATTTAATTTTTCCTAATCAACCTTGCAAGGACGGCTATATTTTAGCTGTTCAGTTTGTTGGCCTCCCCGAAGAAGCTTCGCTACGCTTCCAGAAAGAGAGCAAAACGGTACCTTCACATTTCTGACGCGTTTGAAAGAAGACTCCTCAAACGCTCGGCACCGTTTTTGTAACGAGGACACGTGAAAAACAAGCTCTTGAAGTTTGTTACACCCAGTGTTTATAACACCCAAGTTATAACACCCAGTGTTTATAACACCCAAGTTATAACACCCAGTGTTTATAACACCCAAGTTATAACACCCAGTGAACAATTTTGTCCGACGGAGACATTACTTTGTTATAGTTCATATTGCGACGATGAGGTATCGAAGCTACACAAATGATAATGCACTCGTATCACACTCTTCGTCAGATGATTACGTGACCACTAGAGGATAACCCATTCGAGGTACTCACGTTCGAAAATGTCACTGGTGATAAAAGGTCGCGTACGGTCATCGCCGAAAACTCGACCGACTTCGTCGTAGAATTTTGCCTGAATCTCGATATAAAGTCAAAAAAAACACAGCACCCATGTAATAGCTAAAAAATCGAATATAGCTTTTGTCGTATATTCTGCAAATAAGTATATATATATATATATATATATATATACTCCCTACATTTGTTACCAATAAGCAGCAGTATAATTATTATATATTGGCACCGTTCAACTTTCAGATGACTACTTTCGACACATCGCAGGAGTGATGAAGTCATTCCTCGTAAGCAGAAATGAGTAAATTTTTTAGCGACAAGTTGTTTAATCGCAAGTTCCTTATGTTAGAGACGCTTTATCACCAAACTGTCAACGGTTGCCTCCTTTTATAGCAGCTCTCGTCTGCGGCTTCTCCGACTAGAGACTGCTGTTCTTTCATATTTGTCGATATCACCTAACAGCTGATAACAGCGGTACCCATAAAACGCACGTAAAAGTCACCGCACAAATTTGTAAAAGTTAGAGGAATTCAAATGCGTATTTCTGATATCGAAGCTACGGATCCCGTATGCCTAAAATAACTGCAATTTTCAGTCAGCTAAGTTAGATTTATCATCGAAATTTGTATCGTATATACATTATTATTATTATTTGCTACTTTTCATCTTAAGCGAAGGCTATTTATATTAATATATTTTTAGATTTCATAATCGAAGGTGGTCACGGGGTTGGAGAAACCTCATCCTGAAACATGGCAAACACATCGACACACACTTCAGACAAATATCCGATCTTCATTTTATTTCGAGATCGATTTATGCCATCGCTTAGCTTGCTGAATTTATAGTTGAATACGCTTTTTCACGTTCTCGTAGCAGAAGATCGAATTAATAGTAACTGTAAGACTGAGGCCGACTGTGGAGCTCAATCTACGTGCAACAGACATCTCCATCAACATGAGCCGTTGATTTCGGCTTGGTCGTCAATTTACTTGGCTTTGTTTTCCTTTATGTAGGTACCACCCGGTGATGACCTGCCTTAGTGCACGATTTTCGAGCACTCTAATTATCCTACCGATCGTATAATATAAAAAATTTCTTTAGTTGTTAATTGGACGTATATGTATCATGGTGAAACGTACATGCCACGATACGGAATGAAATAGTTACCCATTAATAAATTACAAAGCTCGATCGAGGGCAATCCTACCAAATTCGTCTACTCTGTCGCCACAAAAAAAAGCTTAATTTCGCCTTGGACTTCTCTATTGTTGTTTATTGTACATATTGATACTGATGTGGCGGTATACTCTATTATTACCAGCATCCACTCGACTGGACTTTCTTCTTTCTGGCGTTCCGTACGTGAGCATGGTTCTCAATAACGCTTTCGATAGACTCTAGACATCGCAAAGTTTCTACACGTCCGTACCTCGTAGTTGGCTGAGTGTTTAGGCCTATATCGTGTACTGTTTCAAGAGATAACATATTCTATAGTAACTGTAATGAACTGAGGCGAGGTTCCGTGACCGGGCATAAGCTAAGTATCTTGAATAAAACGAATAATTTAAATAATCCGGAAATACCTCAAGGTAGGATTGGTTTGAATGGTGTCGAATTTGACCAGCTGAGCAGAGTTGATAATCCTCTATTCGCCTATGTGGCTAAACTGCTTAAGGCCTCAATGGCACTCTCATCTCTGCATCAAATGTTGGGTGTTGCAATCAGAATGACCCCATAAACACTCTCAAATCTGAACAGATTGCTGACTTCCGGCTAAACATGTATTGGCTCAGAGATGACGTGATGGCAAAGAATTTTATCTGATTTCATTAAGAAATCCCGATAAACTCCTCAATTGTGTATTTGCACGTTTTATACATGTCTCAGACATGCCCCACCCAACGATAATGTCACTGCCAAAAGAGTTAAGCCTTTGTAGCTCCTTATTACATTAGGCTAGGCTATATATTCGGCTTAGAAATAAGCTCAGGCCCACAAGGAAGTTCATTAAAAGTGATCTTGCTAATTACAGACCTGTAGCTAAACACGTACGTCTTTGGAAATAAGGATACTGGCGAAAAACAAGTCGCGTTACATATTCAATTAACATCAAGCATCGATGTATAGCGCTCTCGTCCCCATATAGAGGCTGTCTCTAGAGCCATCAATTTGCCAATGGAGACAGAAAAAACGTTTCTTATTGCTTCCTCTCTCTTTGCCTTTATTTTAGTATACGATCACTATATTGTTTTGTTGCGCTTAAACCTCAACGAGCAGTGAACCGCGACAAGACATAGATTTATGCCTGAGCCATCACTAACCGAGATGTCTCTTTCGAGCTACGGTGACTGACCCAAATCCATTGCAGCATCTTCGCAGCTTTCTGTTAGACGGACAAGATCGAGTCGAGGATCCATCCAGGCGTTGGCTATGGTTATGAGACAGCGGGCATAAAAAGCGAGACTCAGCAACGCTAAGCTCGATAGAGGAGTCTAACAGAGAAAGGTCGTATTGGGTTCTCCGCATCTCATCTAGCGGCAACGGGTCGGCAATAGACGGTCGACTGGTGCGTTTCAACCCTAGTCCAGCTATTAGATTCTTATTCAGGAGACTGCAGGCACAAGACGAGAGGCGGCATGTAAAAACGAAAAAGAGGACGAACGGCACACCTATGTTCGACCAGCAAACCAACCAAATCGTCTGAGGCTGTGGCCTAACTCGGCCGCATTACGATCACGGACATACAGGACGTAAGTGTTCGACTCGACAAATCATGCTCAGTGGCAGCCATCTTTATGTTACAAGAGAGCACATGCGCATGATCTATGGGGGTTTGAGACAGTCAGTCGGGGCGCAGCGAAGCTGAAGAGGTGGGGGCAAAGGAGAGAAGAAGGGGAGGGGAGGGGAGGAGAAAGGGGAAATCATCTATCCAGTCTGACGCCAACCGCTAGGGGCAGGGCATCCTAAGGGGTAGCTAGGAGGTCCATTTCGTAGCGACTACGAAGAAAACTAGTTCGTTCTCTTCGTCTTTTTTCAAGCTTTCGTCGTCGCTCCCAGTTTTCTAAGAAGACCTTTTCGTCTATCGCTTTGCGTCTTTCTTAAGCAACCTCATAACGGCAGACGCTTGTTGTCCATATGGCTCGGTAACTACACGTTAACGTTTCGTGTATAGTATTGTTCTTCGTTATAGAAAGGAACTAAAACAATTACGGCTTTATTTTTGTTATAAATGTGTGCAAATTAAATACATTTTAATTTATCGCAAGTTAACTTACCATTTTCCAGTTCAGAAATCGATTTTACTCAATTTGCACAGGAGATTAAACGCGGCTCCACTAAGTTGAGCGCATACCGTATATCTTATAAATTAATTCACCTATATAAAGAAGTATTGTATTCTCACGGTAAAGCGTATGAATTCGAGCATCGCGTAACGATGCGGACAAGATTCAGTTTCAATTTTCTACTTTTTCGTAATACTACCTTCTTACGTACACGCATTTAGACATTTAGAGAGCAGTGGAAGACGACGCCAATGAACTTTATCCTTATTTCAGCGTCAAAAATTAACTGATCTTCGAGGCACGACAAATGCCCCAGGTGAAGCGATACAGTTCTGGCGTGATGGGAAGATTTCGATGCCAGATCTCGAAGCCCCTCATACTAAATAACCACGACCTTTTATTGCATTAAGTGTCACTTCTTCGTGCTTGAGGTTTTTTATGTAAGATTTATAGAGGAAGATCACCCAAATCGAAGATTTACTACCTTTAGGGACAATCAACGTCACATTTTTAAAGCGGGCACAGTTCATCTTCGTCGCTCAATTTAGCCAATATGAACTGGCGGAAAAGACAGTACCGCCTTAGATCATCTGTACCTCATCTAAGTCCATCACTCTTAAAATGCCTGCAGGAGGACCTGTCTTGTAAGCAGCAAGTACTTTCATCAAAACTATTAGCTAGATAATTAATTAGTTGTAACGAAGCTGAAAATACTCGTCAGTGATCCGTGCGACCGGTCGAACTTTTGAAGAGAGTAAAAATTAGCTCTTGGTTAATCGTTTCTGTATATGTGTCATATTGAAATCACTGGAGGTGATAGCTAGAAGCTTTCTGGATCTTTTAGCGCTTACGTATTAGTCCCTGTAGCTTGCTTCACTCCACCTGTGTTGAATAAACAAAATACGACTGACATCAATGTTTTTTCTGCTAATATTTGAAGCAGAACCAACCATTCGCGGTCATCGATCCCGAGTCATTTTAAACAATTTTAATTAGCATTGTGCACCAAATAGCGTATAAAAACAATTAGAAGTACCCCACGACGTTCTTTTCCCGCAAGAGTCGAGGAGTTCACGTTAATGATGCTTGTCACGCCTCACTCACGCGTCAAACAGATTCACAATCGGCACCGCAGATCACCTCATTCCCGCATTGTTGACCGCGACCGGTATTTTACCAGAAAACGTCATCAACTTGTCTGTGCACACGATACTAATATGGTCTAGCGTTCATGGATAAGGCTATCGCAAGATATTTAAGTCTGGTCATTTGCACAAATATTCGGTCATATAAAGCCGATGACGTACAAGATAAACTAGTGTCCCATGATGCACGCTGAGCCCTGACAGGGTAAACCAAACGGTGATTATTTCTTAGTCTAAGATATGCCCCCAGACAGCTAGTAAATATATCGTATTGAAAACCATGATTTTAATAAATAGATCACTGTGCCTGCTGTTCTACACCAATGAAGAAATTCATCATCGCACAGCAGAGGTTCCAATGTTTGTAAATCGTCTTAAGGGGACTCAGCCTATACTGGACTTTTGAGACGATTCATGAGATGGCAGTCCAGCCAGACAATTAGATGCAACACCAACGTGTGAGTATATTCAATATAACATGTTACTTGGATGCTAATTGTGATCTTTTCCTCCATCTGGATCCACGCTGTGGGTTATCTGCATAGCCGAGGATCATATGCATACGTCTTGATTGTAGCAGCCATTGACGCAACGAGTGACACACCGCAGAGAATCAATTACAGAGGCATATGTATTTCCTACAATTAAATTTCCACAAATCCTCTGTCCTCGATTAAACATGAAACCAACGAATGTTCATATGGCCATATATATATATATATATATATATATATATATGTACAGGCACATCAATGTTACGGCAGTTTGATCTGGTTAAATATTTGCAATCGATTTACCTCGTGTCACTTAGCAGCATATGAACCGGCTGAGAGTTCTAAGACCTTGTGGAAGCAATGCAAAACTATCTTAATATTTTAAAACAAAGGAGTTCTTTAAAGGGCAAGAAAATATGAACGATCTACTAGCCCCAAGGGTTGTACCAGGCTGCTTAAAATATGGATCAGCAACCGACTGAGACAACATTCTTTATTGCTGCTGCATGCTCCTCGCTAAAGGTAACCAACATACAAAGGCTCAGATAAGCGACAGAGGGGTTTTCGTTCACCGTCGCAACTTTCTGAGGCCATCATGTAAAACGTTACGGATGTAGGAGGTTAGCAAAAGCTTAGAACCTAGCCGTCTTAAGTGAAATCTAGGCGATGCCTTCGTCTGACCTTTCCCGCAAAACGTGTAACAAATCACTAACTTACGTGGCGTGTACGGTCACCCACGGGTTTCGAGAAAACCTTTCGGTCGAATAACGTCCGATACCAAACACTATCATGCGTTAGACCTGAATGTTGGTAGACAAAGGCAGATTACTGCTCCGTTTGGGCACGAGCAGGCCCACTTCTTCTTGTTCTTGTTCAAACAACAAAATGCAACAAGTCAGCAAAGACGCAAGCGAGGAACGCCTTGCTCCGTCTAATCTTACTGGTCATCCTGGTTCGATCCAAAATTTCCGCTTGAAGACCCGCGCTAAGGCCCCTCTTATATGTGCTGACGCAGCCCTGATTAAGTTGAATTCATTTGCATGTAAGGCTACCATAACTGAACAAAAGTAGGAGATCCTAAGGTTGCAATAGGGGCTCCTTGCCACAAACCTCTTACAGGTGTACGCCGTCAATGCCCATTTCAATATAAACTCATATCTTTTATGACGAGCGAAGCAACAATTTTCGAAGAGTACACAAATTGCAATCAAACATGCCGCCCACAAACTTAAATTACCACAAATTAATAGCTTCTTAATAAATTAAAAATAAGGCGCATATTTGATAGATTTAAATATTAATAATGGAATGCATTAATAATAATATCGTGTTATATTATCGCAATTGACTTAGATTTTGAGTACCTTTACATTCGATTCATACCATACAATTTTTATTCATGATGGTTTTTTCCTTATAACAAAAATAAAACAAGATATTTTTTTATATAATCAGTAATGTGCCAGTTCTAGGCGAAAAAGGCAATCTCAAGGGTTTAACCTAATACAAGAGCTCTT
Source organism: Varroa jacobsoni (assembly GCF_002532875.2). Lineage (NCBI taxonomy): Eukaryota > Metazoa > Arthropoda > Arachnida > Mesostigmata > Varroidae > Varroa > Varroa jacobsoni. The sequence continues at coordinate 593 of NW_019213212.1, read as the reverse complement.
ACGCTGTGGACGCCGGTAAGGCGGTCTGAAATCAGCTTTCGAATTATCCTCAAAAAAATCATGCCAAAAAAACGTGTCGTTTCTATCATTTGGCAGCTGCAAGGCGAACTTTTTACATGCAACCGATAAATGCAAAAGTCCCCGCAAGCTTCTCAAGATGAGAGAATCGAACATCAGCATTCACCACCCTCAACTAATCCCTTCATTCCGGCTAACATTCACGTGGATGGCTATGAGTAAGATGTCTTTGGAGCATAAGGCAGGTGCTTTTTTTCCGAGGCCGGTATTGCCGTAAGGATAAGGCACAATAGCTCTGAACTGTTCTAGAAAAGAAAAAAATTAGTGCACGTCAATGGGCCGAGTCTACTTCAGATGAAGTTACTGGTTAAATATCGTAGCCTTCTAAACGTGGACGCACCTGCTCCTTCGATGTGACGTTAGCCTATTGTTTATGGGCATTTAGCCGTTTGGGCTGGGGATAGTAACCGCTCGAAATCTTTTCGAGAAACCAGTGTAGCTATTCAATAAACTGCACGATTTGATGCGTGTCTTCCTTCAAGTTTGTTGTTCGAGACGAAAACTGAACTTAGTAG